>NC_091985.1:88553280-88853280 GCF_044704955.1 Pristiophorus japonicus
CAGAGCCAGCCACGGTGCCATGAACTTGGCTGCTGCTGCCCTCCCCTGATGAGTCATCCCCCTCAACAGCACTCAAAGCAGTGTATCTGTTTTGCAGGGGGATGACCACAGGGGACCCCTGCACTACCTTCCTTGCACTGCTTTTCCTGCTGGTCTTCCATTCCCTAGCTGGCTGTGGATCCTTCTCCTGCGGTAAGACCAACTCGCTACACGTGCTACTCATGTCGTTCTCAGCATCGTGGATGCTCCAGAGTGAATCCACCCTCAGCTCCAATTCCGCAACGCAGTCCGTCAGGAGCTGGAGGCGGATACACTTCCTGCAGAGTTCCCACATGGTACAGGAGGAGCATATCACGTGACCGAGCTCCCCTGCCATGACTTAACCCTTAGATACACTTAAATTGGCAACAACAATGTTAAAAGTTACTGACTGTTATAGAAGAGAAAAAAGAAAAACTACTCACCAATCCAGCCAATCACTTATCCCCTTGGCTGAAATGTCATCTTTCTGTTTCTTTCTACTTCTTTTTTGCCTTCTCCCTGTAGCTGCACAAGCTCGCCTCTCGCCGACCCCGGAACTCACGCCTCTCCACGCACCTCCTCGACGCTGCTCCCAACTCAGCGACACACCTCCACACACATCACCCAGCCCTCTAGTTGGTTCCTCGAAATATTGTTGTAAAAAACCATCCCTAATACACTCCAGGAAATCCTCCTCGACCGCATTGCTGCCAGTTTGGTTAGCACAATCAATATGTAGATTAAAGTCACCCATGATAACTGCTGTACCTTTATTGCTCGCATCCCTAATTTCTTGTTTGATGCTGTCCCCGACCTCCCTACGGCTGTTTGGTGGTCTGTACACACAACTCCCACTGGCGTTTTCTGCCCTTTGGCATTCCGTAGCTCCACCCATACCGATTCCATATCATCCAAGCTAATGTCCTTCCTTATTATTACATTAATTTCCGCTTTAACCAGCAACGCCACCTCACCTCCATTTCCTTTCTGTCTATCCTTCCTAAATGTTGACTACTCCTGGATGTTGAGTTCCCAGCCTTGGTCACCATGGAGCCATGTCTCCGTGATGCCAATTACATCATATCCGTTAGCTGCTATCTGCGCAGTTAATTCGTCCACCTTATTCCGAATACTCCTCACATTGAGGCACAGAGCCTTCAGGCTTGTCTTTTTAACACTCATTGTCCCTTTAGAATTTTGCTGTAAAGTGGCCCTTTTTGTTCTTTTTCTTGGGTTTCTCTGCCCTCCACTTTTCCTCATCTCCTTTCTGTCTTTTGCTCGTGTCTCCTTTTTGTTTCCCTCTGTCTCCCTGCATAGGTTCCCATCCCCCTGCCATATTAGTTTAACCCCTCCCCAACAGCACTAGCAAACACTCCCCCTTGGACATTGGTTCTGGTCCTGCCCAGGTGCAGACCATCCAGTTTGTACTGATCCCACCTCCCCCAGAACCTGTTCCAATGTCCCAGGAATTTGAATCCCTCCCTTCTGCACCACTCCTCAAGCCACGTATTCATCTGAGCCATCCTGCGATTCCTACTCTGACTAGCACATAGCACTGGTAGCAATCCTGAGATTACTACTTTTGAGGTCCTACTTTTTAATTTAGCTCCTAGCTCCCTAAATTCGTCTTGTAGGACCTCATCCCATTTCTTACCTATATCGTTGGTACCTATATGCACCATGACAACTGGCTGTTCACCCTCCCTCTTCCAAATGCTCCCGCTCCGAGACATCCTTGACCCTTGCACCAGGGAGGCAACACACCATCCTGGAGTCTCGGTTGCGGCCGCAGAAACGTCTATCTATTCCACTTACAATAGAATCCCCTACCACTATAGCTCTCCCACTCTTTTTTCTGCCCTCCTGTACAGCAGAGCCACCCATGGTGCCATGAACTTGGCTGCTCCTGCTCTCCTCTGATAAGTCATCCCCCTCAACAGTACGCAAAGCGGTGTATCTGTTTTGCAGGGGGATGACCGCAGGGGACCCCTGCATTACCTTCCTTCCACTGCTCTCCCTGTTGGTCACCCATCCCCAGATTAAAGGCACCCCATATTTGGTAAAAACCTTTGGGCATCATTTCGGCTACAATGACTTGTTTTGCTAGACTATGGCTGACCTGAATGTTAACTTCATTTACCCACCTTGATTCCACATTCCTTAATAATCGTGCCTAACAAAAATCTACAAATCTCATTTTTGATGTTTTCAATTGACCCCCATCCTCAGATTTGGGGGGAGAGAGTTCCACATTTCCACTAGCCTTTGGGTGAAGAAATGCTTACTGACATCACCCCTGACCAGGCTAGCTCAAATTTTAAGGTCATGCCTCCTTGTTCTGGACCACCCTGCCAGAGGAAATAGTTTGTATCGATCTACCCTTCCAATTCTTTGATCATCTTAAACACCTCAATCATATCACTGTTTAATATTCTATACTCGAGGGAATACACGCCTGGTCTATGCAACCTGTCCTCATAATTTAACCCTCTAGGAGTCTCCATGGATAAAATCCATAGACACTCCCTTGTCCATGTTAATGACCTCCTTCAAAAAATTATTAGATTCGTCAGACATGACCGACCCTTCATAAATCCATGCCGACTCTCATTGACTATGAGCAATGGCAGAGAAGGTCTACAAATGATAAGTAGTTGCCGACATTTACAGAACAGGAAGTGAGCGCCAAACTCAAGGGCTGGGAGGAGTCGGTCAGTGAGGGCAGCTTGGGGCTAAATTAAAAAGCTGAACCACAAAAGATTATTACCTGAGCCACTGGCAAATTTCCATTGATCAGAGAGATGAACGCGTGGTTCAAAGATTGGTGTGGGAGAAATTGGTTTTGGTTCATGGGGCACTGGCACCAGTACTGGAGTAAGAGGGAGCTGTTCCATTGGGATGGGCTTCACTTGAACCATGCTAGTACCAGTGTCCTGGTGAATCAAATAACTAGGGCTATAGATAGAGCTTTAAACTAAATAGTGGGGAGGAGGGTTCAGGTGAGAAGAAATTAAAAAAGTCAAAGAGAAAGGAGAAGGCAATAGTGCAGGGTAATGATAGGGGTAATGATAACCAGAGTGTGATAGGAAAGGACAGAGTGTATAAACATAAAATGCATCAGAAAGTGGGGTCACAGGAGGGGAAAATGGTAAAAAGACAAAATTAAAAGCTCTTTATCTGAATGCACGCAGCATTCGTAACAAGATAGATGAGTTGACGGCACATATACAAATAAATGGGTATGATCTGATTAACATTACAGAGATGTGGTTGCAAGGTGACCAAGGCTGCGAACTGAATATTCAGGGGAATTTGACATTTTGGAAGAATAGGCAAAAAGGAAAAGGAGGTGGGGTAACTCTGTTAATAAAGGATGAGATCAGTGCTGCAGTGAGAAATGATATTGTATCAGAAGATCAAGATGTAGAATCAGTTTGGGTGGAGATAAGAAATAATAAGGGAAATAAGTCACTAGTGGGAGTAATCTATAGGTCCCCGAACAGTAGCTACACTGTAGGACAAAGTATAAATCAAGAAATAATGGAGGCGTGTAAGAAAGGTACTCAATAATCATGGGCAATTTTAATCTTCATATAGATTGGACAAATCAAATTGGCAAAAGTAGCCCAGAGGAAGAGTTCATAGAGCATACTCAGGATGGTTTTGTAAAATAATACATTGTGGAACCAACCAGGGAGCAGGCTATTTTAGATCTGGTAATATGTAATGAGATAGGATTAATTAATGATCTCATAGCAAAGGATCCTCTTGGGAAGAGTGATCATAGCATGCTAGAATTTCAAATTCAGTTTGAGGGTGAGAAACTATGATCTCAAACTAGTGTCCTGAACTTAATTAAAGGCAATTACAAAGGTATGAAGACAGAGTTGGCTAAAGTGGACTGGGAAAATAGATGAAAGGGTAAGATGGTAGATAAGCTGTGGCAGACATTTAAGGAGATACTTAATAACTCTCAGCAAAGATATATTTCAGTGAGAAAGAAAGACTCTAAGAGAAGGATGAACCATCCTTGGCTAACTAAGGAAGTTAAGGATGGTATCAAATTAAAAACAAGGGCATACAATTTTGCGAAGAATAGTGTAAGGCCAGAGGATTGGGACACTTTTTGAAACCAGCAAAGGACGACTAAAAAAATAATAAAGAGAAAGAAGATAGTTTATAAGAGTAAACTAGCAAGAAATATAAAAACAGACAATAAGAACTTCTACAGGAATATAAAAAGGAAGAGAGTAGCTAAAGTAAATGTTGGTCCCTTAAAGGATGAAACTGGGGAATTAATAATGGGAAACAGGGAAATGGCAGAGACTTTGAACAAATATTTTGTATCGGTCTTCATGGTAGAAGACACTCAAAGCATCCCAATAATAATCGATAATCAAGGGGCTAGCGGGCAGGACTAGTTATCGGCTTCGCCGCTATGTTTCAAATGGCATGCAATTGGTCTGAGCTTTGCCAAGCCTTACCGAATGACCCTCGACCCAGCCTGACCTGGCCAGAACCACGCCACCATTAGTATTTTGTCTGTCTCAGTCGCATACGTACGCTCTTCGGACGCTCTGGTATTTATCATGATTTATTGTGAATTTGTGTTGTTTGCCATTGCAACCATGTCAAAAAGGCCAACAGATACCCCAATGGTGCAAAAAGGAAACATAATTCGTTGTCAATTGCCAAGAAAGCGGAGTTACTGCATCAATTAGATAGAAGCGTGTCATTGCGAAGACTGAGTGAGGAGTATTTATGAAGTAAAAATACAGAAAAAACAGCTCATGAAGTATTATGCAGAAAGTGATGTTCAGTAGAAATGAATAAGAGAAAAACTATGCATAAGCCTAAAAGTGATGATTTGGATTGAATATTGATGGAACGCTCTCGACAGAGAAGTGAAAAGGTTCCTTTGTCTGGCTCAATGGTGATGCAGCAAGTCAAGATACTCCACGCAGAATTGGAGATTGAAACTCCGTGTGAACACTCTTCAGGTTGGCTAACCAAATTTAAAAGGCATCCTGGCATCAGGCAATAGAAAGTGTGTGGTGAAAACGCCTCAGCTGATCATGAGGCAGCTGAAAGTTATATCGACGAGTTTGTTAAACTAATTGCTGATGAAAACCAGCAGGTCTCGGTCCAGAGGTTGCCGGATTTGAGATGTTGTACCTGTAATATATTAGCATGGAGAGAGAATTGGCTAACTAACAGAAAACAGAGAGTCAGGATAAATGGGTCATTTTCCGGTTGGCAAACAGTGACTAGTGGGGTGTCACAGGGATCAGTGCTGAGGCCATAACTATTTACAATCTATATTAATGACTTGGATGAAGGAACCGAGTGTAATGTAGCCAAATTTGTTAATGATACAAAGATAGGTGGGAAAGCAAGTTGTGAAGAGAACACAAAGAATTTGCCATAGATATAGATAGACTAAGTGAGTTGGCAAAAATTTGCCAGATGGAGTATAATGTGGGAAAATGTGAGGTTATCCACTTTGGCAGAAAAAATAGAAAAGCAAATTATAATTGAAGTGGCGAAAAATTGCAAAGTGCTGCAGTACAGAGGAATCTGGAGGTCTTTGTGCATGAAACACAAAAAGTTAATATGCAGGTAGAGCAGGTAATCAGGAAGGCAAATGGAATGTTGGCCTTTATTGCAAGGGGGATGGAATATAAAAGCACAGAAGTCCTGCTACAACTGTACAGGGTATTGGTGAGGCCACACCTAGTGTACTGCATACAGTTTTGGTCTCCGTATTTAAGGAAGGATATACTTGCATTGGCAGCTGTTCAAAGAAGGTTCACTAGGTTGATTCCGGAGATGAGGGGGTTGACTTATGAAGATAGGTTGAGTAGGTTGGGTCTATACTCATTGGAGTTCAGAAGAATGAGAGGTGATCTTATCGAAACAGATAAGCTAATGAGGGGGCTCGACAAGGTGGATGCAGAAAGGATATTTCCACTCATAGGGGAAATTAAAACTAGAGGACATGGTCTCAGAATAAGGGGTCTCCCATTTAAAACTGAGATGAGGAGAAATATCCTCTCTGCATACACCTTGCCGAGCCCCCTCATTATCTTGTATGTTTCAATAAGATCATCTCTCATTCTCTGAACTCCAATGTGTATAGGCCCAACCTACTCAACCTTTCCTCATAAGTCAACCCCCTCATCTCCGGAATCAACCAAGTGAACCTTCTCTGACCAGCTGCCAATGCAAGTATATCCTTCCTTAAATACGGAGACGAAAACTGAATGCAGTACTCTAGGTGTGGCTTCACCAATATCCTGTGCAGTTGTAACAGGACGTATATGCTTTTATACTCTATCCCCCTTGCAATAAAGGCCAACATTCCATTTGCCTTCCTGATTACTTGCTGTACCTGCATACTCACTTTTAGTGTTTCATGCACAAGGTCCCCCAGGTCCTTCTGTACTGCAGCACTTTGCAATTTTTCTCCATTTAAGAACAAAAGAACATAAGAATTAGGAACAGGAGTAGGCCATCTAGCCCCTCGAGCCTGCTCCGCCATTCAATAAGATCATGGCTGATCTGGCCGTGGACTCAGCTCCACTTACCTGCCCGCTCCCCGTAACCCTTAATTCCCTTATTGGTTAAAAATCTATCTATCTTTGACTTGAATACATTCAATGAGCTAGCCTAAACTGCTTCCTTGGGCAGAGAATTCCACAGATTCACAACCCTCTGGGAGAAGAAATTCCTTCTCAACTCGGTTTTAAATTGGCTCCCCCATATTTTGAGGCTGTGCCCCCTAGTTCTAGTCTCCCCTACCAGTGGAAACAACCTCTCCACCTCTATCTTGTCTATCCCTTTCATTATTTTAAATGTTTCTGTGAGATCACCCCTCATCCTTCTGAACTCCAATGAGTAAAGACCCAGTCTACTCAATCTATCATCATAAGGTAACCCCCTCATCTCCGGAATCAGCCTAGTGAATCGTCTCTGTACCCCCTCCAAAGCCAGTATATCCTTCCTTAAGTATGGTGACCAAAACTGGACGCAGTACTCCAGGTGCGGCCTCACCAATACCCTATACAGTTGCAGAAGGACCTCCCTGCTTTTGTACTCCATCCCTCTCGCAATGAAGGCCAACATTCCATTCGCCTTCCTGATTACCTGCTGCACCTGCAAACTAACTTTTTGGGATTCATGCACAACGACCCCCAGGTCCCTCTGCACCGCAGCATGTTGTAATTTCTCCCCATTCAAATAATATTACCTTTTACTGTTTTTTTTCCCAAGGTGGATGACCTCACACTTTCCGACATTGTATTCCATCTGCCAAACCTTAGCCCATTCGCTTAACCTATCTAAATCTCTTTGCAGCCTCTCTGTGTCCTCTGCACAACCCGCTTTCCCACTAATCTTTGTGTCATCTGCAAATTTTGTTACACTACACTCTGTCCCCTCTTCCAGGTCATCTATGTATATTGTAAACAGTTGTGGTCCCAGCACCGATCCCTGTGGCACACCACTAACCACCGATTTCCAACCCGAAAAGGACCCATTTATCCCGACTCTCTGCTTTCTGTTCGCCAGCCAATTCTCTATCCATGCTAATACATTTCCTCTGACTCTGCGTACCTTTATCTTCTGCAGTAACCTTTTGTGTGGCACCTTATCGAATGCCTTTTGGAAATCTAAATACACCACATCCATCGGTACACCTCTATCCACCATGCTCGTTATATCCTCAAAGAATTCCAGTAAATTATAATTTGCTTTTCTATTTTTTCTGCCAAAGTGGATAGCCTCACATTTTCCCACATTGTACTCCATCTGCCAAATTTTTGCCCACTCACTTAGCCTGTCTATAACCCTTCACAGATTTTTTGTGTCCTCCTCACAACTTACTTTCCCACCCATCTTTGTATCATCAGCAAACTTGGCTACATTACACTCGGTTCCTTCATCCAAGTCATTAATATAGATTCTAAATATTTGAAGCCCCAGCACCGATCCCTGCGGCACCCCACTAGTTACTGTTTGCCCAACTCTCTGTTTTCTGTTAGTTAACCAATCGTCTATCCATGCTAATATATTATGCCCAACCCTCTGAGAGGGTTGTAAATCTGTGGAATTCTCTGCCCCAGAGAGCTGCGGAGGCTGGGTCATTGAATATATTTAAGGCGGAGATAGACAGATTTTTGAGCGATAAGGGGATAAGGGGTTATGAGGAGCGGGTAGGGAAGTGGAGCTGAGCCCATGATCAGATCAGCCATGATCTTATTAAATGGTGGAGCAGGCTCAAGGGGCCAAATGGCCTACCCCTGCTCCTATTTCTTATGTTCTTCTGTTCTTATACCTGGTGGCAAGGCCTGTACCCTCATGATGGCAAGGTTGTGCAGCGTGCAGCAGACCACACCGAATCTTGAGACACGCTCTGGCATGTACTGCAGGGCTTCTCCAGAGCGGTCCAGCTGCGGAAGTGTTGTTGAAGTACCCCAATGGTCTGTTGGATCAAATTCCTTGTGGCTTCATGGTTTTTGTTACATGCTGCCCACGTCGGGTTGGGTTGCGCACTGCAATCATGAGCCAGATGGTCGGCAGATAGCCCTTGCCCAGTAGCCACACTCTGGTTTGTTGTGGTGGCTGGAAAGGGAATGGTACAGCAGACTGCCACAGAATGAAGGCATCATGGCTGTACCAGTATACCGAGCACTGACTTACATGATGCACTGAGTTTGGTCGCACACCAGCTAGACATTGAGGGAGTAGAAGCCCTTCCGGTTGATCGTATTAAATGGTGGAGCAGGCTCGAGGAGCCGTATGGCCTATTCCCGCTCCTATTTCTTAGGTTCTTATGTTCTGGGTACATCACTGAGTTCACATGCAACATATGTGCAGTCAATGGCATCCTACACTATGGGGAAGCCTGCTGTCCTGGTGAAGCCACGTGCTTGTTCTGCCTGCTTCTCTCTGGCAAGAGACAACAAAATGTATTCACCTTTCTTTGCATACAGAGCCTCAGTGATCTCTCTTATGCAATGGTGAATGGCAAACTGTGAGATGTTGCAAATATCGCCCGCTCCAGCCTGGAAGGAGCCCGACACATAGGAATTCACGGCCGCGCTCACCTGCACAGCTATTGGCAAAACCACGATCGCCCTGCTCTGAGGCTGCAGGTCTGCCTGCAATAGGTGGCAGATTTCAGTGAGTACCTCCTTGGTGAGGCGGAAATGTCGCATGTACTGTTCCTCACTGAGGCTGAGGTAGGCGAAGTGCTCCCTGAAGACCCTGGGTGGATATGGCCTCGTGCTCAGAACCCACTCCCCTTCCGCACTCCTCGAGCAGCTTGTCATCCTCTGTGTCGCCGCTGCTCATTCTCCCTGTCATATTGCAGGCCAAGGGGGATACAAACTACAGCACCCATGCCTGGGAGCAACTGGTTCGGAGCAGAAGCCTTGAAGTAACCTGCAACACCATTCCCTGGAGACTTCAGCAACTTCAAATAAGATGCCAAACCAAGAAACACGTCTATAAACTCACCAAGAGCAATTAATGATAGTAGAAATTAATCAGCAAATAACCTGAAAGCAGGTGTGATCCCTTTAAATAGCACTGGTAGTGGATCCTGCTGCTGAATGCATGTTCAGCTGTGTGTGTTTAAGAGAGGACGTTGGCTGTAATGTTGAGGTTGAAGATGGCAGTGCTGGCGTCAAATCAGCATTACAAGCTGACACACGTCACGATCTGTGTAGTTCCAGCACATGCTCCCAAAACCTATGCTAGCATCCTTGCAAAAATGGCGCGAGCGTGGCCTACACCAGAAGTGCACAGACGCGCAGTATGAGCAAAGTTTTGGGCACAAAACAGCACCCGTAGCACCGAAGAAACGATGTTACAGAGCCGAATTTCTCGCCCTCAGGGTTTAAATGGGGGTGAAATTACCCAGCGCCCCAACTGGGGGCGATAACCAGCTCGGGGCGTGACTTCCTGAGCCTGGTGCCGATATCCTGCCCCGGCGGCGGAATTGCAGTTACCGTTCCTCACAGGAAGTGAAGTGCAATCTCGTGCGCTTCACTTCCTGGTCGGGCGGGTTCTGGGGCTAAACTAGGGCGCGATCAGCAGCACTACACGGATGCTCCACGTAGCACTGACGCAGCTTAACGCCCCTCCCCTTCACTTAAAGGGGAGGGCCGCTGTGCACTCTGCACAGCCTTTGATGGCCTTCACTAGGCCACCAGAGCAGCATGGTTCTGGGCTGCAGCCCGGGGCCCAAAATGGAGCACCAGACTGCACGATGGCAACCTGTACCATCCAGAGACGTAAAGAAGGGACCGACGGGTGAGTCGGCCAAACAGGTAAGATGGCGGCGCAGGGCGCTCCCGACCTCCTCTTTAACTTCCACCCCGCAAGTGGAGGTTGGCCCGGTCCGCTACCCACGAGACTGGCTCTGACACTGCTCATGGCAGCATCGCGGGGCAATATTCAGTCGGTGCATGCTGCTAAGGGGTCACTGCACATGGCGATGACATCAATTTCACGGGAGCCGGCAGCGCCTCCTCCAGACAAAAACTGTTTTGTGCCCCATTACCACAAAAAGGGGTAAATTCGACCCCATAGAAAGTCAGAATGTTCAAATGAATCTTCTGAATCAGGCATCAGTTAGGCCTCAGCTTGATCCATGGCTTTGCCATTGTCATCAGTTTATTGGTTATCATGAGACTGGCCAGTGCAATAGATTTGTCTTTGTGCCCAAGTTCAAGCAGTGATTCACCTTGATTGTTCAGTAATCATTTTCTTCCTGATAACACATTTTCCAGCAAAGAAAGTGGAGTCAGCAAATGTTCAGCTAAGGTGGATTGATTCTATGTGGAATCATACATTTAGGGGTCGATTTTAAGTCCAGGTGAAGTTGATGTTTGGAGGGCGGGATGAAACAGGCGACACACCCAGAACTCTGAAAGCTCGTCAGGCCAATTTTAATGGCCGAGCCTTAATTTAATATCTGAAATCGGTCTCCTGCCTGAAGCCGGTGGGAATGACGTCAATGACAGGAACGGGAACCTGGGTTGGAAGCGGCTGCCTCCCGCTCCCCCTGGGGACCCAGGGGAACAATCCCTGGCAGAAGGTAAAGATTTGGAGGGAAGGAGAGTTTGTTCACAATTATGCCTGTGTAGGTGGTGCTGGAAAAGGGATGCCCAAGGATTAATTCCACGGCCCGCTTGAGCACTCCTGCTCATCCAAGTCCCCAAGGAATTCGTCCAAGGAATAAAAAATATTCCTTACCTTGTGCTCTTCTGACCACTCTCCATGTTTCTCTGGCGGGTTTGACATTGCACGGGCCACGTCCCGGCTCATTGTTAAAATCACGTTGCAGTGCCGATGATGTCATCGGGATGCCACTTTACACTGATATTAGGCCCCTGCCTGCTCACAGTGGGAGCCTCAGATGGTGTTGTATTCACTGAATATAGAATGTTGTTGCGTAGGAACGAAGCAGTCTTTGGCAATCAACCGAATTTAACCTGGACCATGCGCCATTCCCGTTGGGTGGGGATTTAAAATCCACCCTCTAGTTTACACTGATCTTCTCTTTTGTATTTACAATAGGGCCCATCCAGCCTTGTGCTTGCTTTGCAGAAAAATGCTGTTCCCTAGAGGGCAGTAACTGAATCGTCAGCTTCGACAAGCTCTTTTACTCTGATTCCAAAAATGTTTGTTTTACTCAAGGCTTTCTCAAGATTAATTTGAACTGCGTCATCCTATCTCACAAGCATTTCATTTTGGAAGTCACTTTATTGTTTTGCCACTGGTCATTAGAAACAGATGATCCTCAGCTACCTTGATTCAACATCAAGTAGCAAACTAGTAGCTGCTAATATATATAAGGGAGATAGTTTGGATTGCCAGTATTAAGTAATAAGTGGAACACCAAAATATTCAGTTTCTAGCGGAGACCCACAAAACATTTGTGATCAAATTATTATCTTTATTGCAACAGTACTGATTTAGACTGTTATCTTCATCTTTGTCTACAGAATCAATGCTGATGTCCTTCCTCCCTCATTCCCTCCCCTCATCTTTTGAACCATGGGAACATTGTGCTGCCTGCTCATTTCCATGATTGCAGAGGGCCCAAGTTTGTGCAAGGCTAGCACCAATTAAAGCCAGCCTGCACTACTTAAGGTAGTCTGCACCTCTTAAAGGGGAGGTGCATTCTGGCTGCAGCAGTTCATTCAACTGGCTGGGTGCGCAAAAACAACAACTAATCGTACAACAGGGGAGTGAGCATGACCAAAGTTCTGGGATGCAGCACTGGAAGCCTTGTGCAGGAGGTGGATAGGAGGAGAATGGAGCTGTTTCCACAGGAATCCCTCCAGGCAAAATTGTAAATGCCAATGACAGCAGAATAGCGGTAGCTGTCAATGCCAGAAATACAGCTCTTGGGGCTGTAGTACAGGAAGAAGTTTAATGATCTCACAGTGGTCAAGGTCAGTGAATTCATCTTCATATGCCATATCCCACCAACTCCACCACTCGCCTCACACACTGCACATGCACCACAGCCCCATCACTCACCTACCAACAGTCTCTACCAAATACGACTCATACCTCACATTCATAGCTTCCCCTCACCCTCACACACTTACCAGTGGTGCAAGCCTCACAGCCACATCTCAGTTTGCACACCCTGTCAGCTACTCAACTATGACAGGCACATCACTCAAACACACTGCATCACACTCACTGACACACTTCTGTTTCACTTGCAGAAAAAGGTGGCTCACAATCAGAGCCAGCAGGGGCTACCCAAAGGGGCACAGCCACGCCTGCATAATCTCACCCCACTGAAGGAGACAATGCTGGCCATTCTTGGAAGGGCAATTGCTGAGGTCGTGGCCAGCGGCGGGGCTGAAGCTATCCAAGATGACGGTATCCTCGTACCTACTCCTCCTTCTCATATCCCACTTCCCCCTCATTCCACAATCTCTTCTGATTTACAAGCTGCCGACGGTGTAAGCCTGTACCTCTTGCTTTCCCTCCCTCCTCTCACCACAATCCTACCCTTGTACCTTTCTCTTTTCAGATAACCAAGAACTGCCAGGATTGTGAGCCACCTTTTTCTGCCTGGTGGAGGAGCAGGAAGACAGTGATTATGACGAAACAGCAACCAGCTCAGATACTGACTCTCTGGGTACTTTTAGAGGATAGGTTAGATGCGGGATCTGCACATGGTGAGACACCGGGCACCAGTGGTCTGCAGCCAGGGCTGGGGGGGAAAGGGTAGTGCAGGTGCCAGCTCCCCGACGGGCAAGGTCGCACACGAGTTCTGCTGCAGCGGACTCGGGTGGGGACCGCTGGAGCGGCCCACAGAAGAACGCTGATAGGGTAGGCACAACAAAATTCTTGATGCATTGGCAGGCCCGCCAGAAAGCCTGAGTGCAATGACAAATTGTATGGAAGAGTCCAGCACATACCTTGCACAGGGCTTTGTGCAGAACCTGGAGACCATAACTTCCAGCATGGAAGTGAGGACCAACTCCATTAGCACAATTGTGGACCCAATCATGATGTAGAGTCCCCCACTGAAAGTCAACAGCCTTCCAGCAGCCATCCAACCATCAGTTGACCCTTGTGTCATTCATGAAGATGAACCTACCATCCCCGACAGTCCTGTCAGACCGACTGCTCCGCAATGCAGCAATGGTCCAACTAACTCACCCAAGCTTGGGTTTGAACTGAGAAGATCAGCCAGTGAGTGGAAGGCCCCGGACCGTCGCAATTTGTAAATACAACCTGTACCAAGGACTTTGGGGGGAATGATGTTATGTATGTTAACTGGGTTTTACCTGCCACCGGAGGGTGTGACTGTCGGAGTCCTAATGGTCACTGGCAGACACGTGCAAGCCGTGTATATAATGTTGGCAGCCATGTTGAATCCTCACTTTGAGAATAAATAAACTGGAGTAAGGTCATGCCTGAACTAACTCACCGTACTTAGCCTCGTGGAGTTATTTGATACTTAACAGTGAGGAATTGGGAGGGTCCTCACTTGCATTGAGCCACTGTGCATCTGCACCACTACAGGCACTTCGAGGGTGCCCGGCTGCCCAAGTTTCTGTAAAAACTGATGACTGGCCACCATCGGGAGAGGGGAGGGAAGAAGGCCTCTCCTAGAGATCTCAGACATTCCTGCCCAACCTCCTGTAGAAGGAAACAATCCATGAAATGTAAAAAAGATCTCCCATCTTCGAGGTCCAGACCACTTCACCAAACTAGACCCATTCTCCGGTGAGAATCCGTTCTGCCTTTTGGGAGGACTGCATGACTCATCTCAGTGGGCTGACCAGCCTCCAGTGTTACACTGGGTACCTTATGGTCAAAGAAACAGGAACTGCCAGCAAAACGATTCCCCAACCCCCCCCCCATTCCTGCTCCTACATGTAAGTGGCCCCTTACAAGGCCAAGTGGAAATTTTCAACTAAGGTTGGGGCCCAACACATCCGAGTGTTGGCTTCTTTTACGAGTCGTTCCACTGGACCCCTGCTAGACATCCAGCTGAATAGCGAGGGAATTTGACCCATATTCTGGTCCTCTCTATTATCTTTCATTTCTTTAATGCCTCTTTCCATTTTCTAATGTAAAGGTCATTTTAGTCACCTAAGGCTTGAATCTCCACTTTTGTGCTTATCGCCTAAAAATGGGCGTTATTTCCGGTGTGGGCGTTAAAAAAAAGGGTTTTCAGATCGCCGGCTTCTCGCCCATTCTCAAAACACCTAGTTTACATTTTTGAAAATGGACATTACCGCGAGCTATATGAAATGGGTGGTATTGTTACATTTTTCTGACCTTCTGCCGTAAAGTGTGGCCGTCCTTAGCAACGGCATGGCAACGCTCGATTCCCGCGATTCAGGAGGTCAAGGGTCATCATGACATGCGCAGAAGAAGAGACACAGAGAGAGGGAGCTCAGAGGCACTGAAAGTGTGTGTGGCTGCTTGTGTGTGCTTGCTTGGCTGTTGTGGGAGGAACTATGGAGATTCATCAGCAGCAAAAAGCCCACTAAACACCAAGAACATAGTTGCCACTGAGTTTTTGTCCAACAAATAACATATAAAATGGAAGGGATGGAGGAGGCCCTAAAGCTGATAGCCAGGAACACTGGTGGCAAACGCCTCCCAGTTGTCCCGGAGTGCCGCACTGCACCCCAAGGTGCCACACCCCCATTGCCAACCACACATGAGAGCCAGCAGCAACATCTTGCTTAAGGCGCCGAGCACGCTCCCACCTTGGGACCATCCTCTCCCGTATGCATCCAAGCAGCGCTTCGGCCGTCACCCCCTCCCACCCACCCCCCCCCCCAATGAAGCATCGCTTGAGAACCTCCTTGGCCAGGCGGTTTGGAGTCAGGAGGGGAAGGGGAAGGGGTAGAGGTGGGGAGGAGAAGCGAGGGGGTGGGGCAGGGGGGGGCAGAAAGGGTTGGTTTGTACAGACATACTGATGATTTCAGACTAATGTTTGGTTTAAATGTTTTTTATTTAACAAAACCTTGTTGCACATTGGCTCAGATAGCTACACCATTATACACTGGTGATTCCTTAACATCAAAGGGTATAATCACACTTAACTTCAATCAACTTAAACTTTAACTGTCACCAAGGTGAAGCCCACCATTGATGTATGACCTGCACACCCAGCAGTGTGTCAGCCTTGTAAAAAGTACCAACGTTCTTTCAGGCAAAGTGATCATTGATGAGCTCCTGACGTAAGGCTCTTGCAGCTATCATGCCACCATGGGCCCTTTCATGCGGTCTATAGGGGGGTTGGAGCATGGCTTCAGCATCAGCCTAATTGTCTGGCCCGATGTCAGCATCTGCCTCCTCGTCCTCCTCTTCGTCTCTCTGGTGAGGTGGACTGTCAGACTCATCAGGCAATTCTTGTCCCTTCCTGATAGCCAAGATGTGTAGCATGGAGCACACTATCATGAATTGAGCTACCTGCTCAGGGTGGTATTGGAGCTCACCTCCTGAGTAGTCCAGGCATCTAAAGTGCTGCTTCAGCACTCCAATGGTTTTCACCACGATATTGTGAGTTGCTCTGTGGCTCTTGTATCGCCTCTCGGCCTCGGTGTGGGTGTCACGCAGGGGGCTCATCAGCCAAGTGGCGAGGCCATATCATTTGTCACCAAGCATCCAGCATTGATCTTGTGGCTCATTGTTAAACAAGTCAGATACAGTGCTTTCACTCAGGATGTGAGCATCATGGATGCTGCCCGGAAATTGAGCATTCACTGCCAGTATAATTTTCTGGTGGTCGACAACCAGTTGGACATTCAGGAAGTTGTTCCTGAAAACCTCAGCATCTGAAAAGGTACCCGCATCGTGATGTGCGTATAGTCTATTGCTCCCTGCACCTTGCGGAAGTTTGCAATTCTGGAGAAACCTAGAGCCCACTCGCTCTGTGCCTCCCTGGTCATAGGGAAGCTGATCAAGTCCCTCCTGCGTGAGTACAGGGCTTCAGTGACCTGTCTAAAGCAGCGATGTGTGGCATGCTGAGAAAGTCTGCAAGTGTCGCCAGCAGTGGCCTGAAAAGAACCCGAGGCGTAGAACGACAGTGCCTTGGTGACTTTGACCTCAACGGGCAGTGTAGTTCTGATGGTGCTGGCAGGCTGCAGATCTGCCCTTATCAGCTGGCATACCTCAGTGATAACCTCTTTGAGGAAGCACAGTCTCTGAAGGCAGGTGGTGTCGGGCATGTCGAGGTAAGACCGCTTCTCCTTGTACTTGCGGGGGTGTAACGTCTGGTCCTGCTCATCTGTCTGTCACTTCGTACACTGGGCACATAATGCAGCGCAGCGTTCCTTCGACGATGTTGAGTCTGCTGCATGTATTTGGTCACCAAGAGAGGGTGAGAAAGGACAGGTCCCATTGCAGTAGCTCTCTGTTTTCGATTGCTCACAAACAAGGAATGTCCCAACGAACATTCATCTCTTCAATTCCAATCAGTCACAGTGTGGTCAAGATGTTTTTAGAGATGTTCACATCAACGCCAACGACCTGCAGAGTACATTCAAACTCCGCCGAGGTTGAAGCACAGCAGCCTTTTAAAGGACGTGACATGTGATCAAGAACATGGCGTCCATAACGCTGTGATTCGTTCCAGTTAGTTGCACTTTTTGTGGACGGTTTTTTGAGCAAGTGATATTACGTGGAAACATAGAAAATAGGTGCAGGAGTAGGCCATTTGGCCCTTCGAGCCTGCACCACCATTCAATAAGATCATGGCTGATCATTCACCTCAGTACCCCTTTCCTGCTTTCTCTCCATATCCCTTGATCCCTCTTGAATATATACAATGAACTGGCATCAACAACTCTCTGCGGTCGGGAATTCCACAGGTTACAACTCTCTGAGTGAAGAAGTTTCTCCTCATCTCAGTCTTAAACGGCCTGCCCCTTATCCTAAGACTGTGTCCCCTGGTTCTGGACTTTCCCAACATCGGAAACATTCTTCCCGCATCTAGCCTGTCCAGTCCAGTCAGAATCGTATATGTTTCTATGAGATCCCTTTTCATCCTTCTAAACTCCAGTGTATAAAGGCCCAGTTGATCCAATCTCTCCTCATATGTCAGTCCAGCCATCCCTGGAATCAGTCTGGTGAACCTCCGCTGCACTCCCTCAATAGCAAGAACGTCCTTCCTCAGATTGTGGGTGAAATGTGTGCGAGGTGGTGAAATTGACGATGGCCGATCTCCATGGCCGCTTGTTTGGGTAAATATGCTCTTTACGACAAAAAACAGTCAGCGGGCGTTAATATTGAATCTCGGCGTTAATTCTGTGCGGAAAGTAATGCTGGGTGATATTATGGGTGTTGAATGCGCCCATTCTGCTGATTCCACCCAAAGAAAGTGGGCGGGTGGTAATATTTTTTTTTCGCCGTTAAGCACATGGGGAAAGTAACGCTCGGCGATAAATTTCCAAAAAATGCCCACCAGTTTCCATTTTGTGCCAAAATGGGCGATATATGGGCGTTATACGTCACTTCAGCGGTAAAGTGGCCATTAAGCATGCAAAAAAAATGGAGGTTCTAGCCCCTAGAATTTGTTTGCCTTTTAAGCAAGTTACAGATCCTTCTAATGAAACTTCCCCATTGGATATTCCTTTTCTCATCCCTTGTTCTGTTTCATTCTATTAAAATACTTGTTCACCCATCAATTTATCAGTTCTGTTGAAGGGTTATATGCCTGAAATGTTAATTTGTCTCTTCTCTCCACAGACGGTGACTGACCTGACGTGTTTCCAGCATTTTTTTATTTTATTGGAGATTTCCCGCATGTATAGTTTTTTGCCTTCTATCTGTTTATTGCTGCTTATTCACATTATATAGAATGAAAATAAAGATGCATTTGTAAAATGCCTCAAATTGATTATATATACACTGAATTACATTTGAAATGCAGTCATTGTTGCTATGTAGCCAATTTGCCCACAGCAAGATCCCGCACACAACAATGAGATCAAGGACTCGTTAATCTGTTTTATGGCAGTGTTGGTTGAAGAAAGAATATCAGCCAGATCACCAGGAGAACTCCCTGCTCATCTTTGAATAGTGTCATGAGATCTTTAACATTCACCCAAACCATTGGAAAAAAGCAAATGTTGCTTTCGTTTAATATCTCAACAACGTGCACTACCTCTCACTCTGCAGCATTCACTCAATAATTCACTGGTACATTAGTCCAGATTGTCTGCTTAAATCCTGGAGTAGGGCTGAAGAGACAACTTCTGCCTCTGAGGCAAGAGTACTACCAGCTGAGCCAAGCTGACACAAATGACAGGTTCTACAATCTGAAGGCGATGACATAAATGTGCAGCAAAATCTCCTACCATCTCGAAGTATTATATAGTGAAGAATACAAAATCATCATCCTGTCCCACTCTCTATTTTCTATGGGCCCAGTTGAATCTGCCTTATCCTGCAGAACAACACCTATCTATCCGCTTCCTTTCCACATCGTTGCCCAGGTCCTCATTCTTTCTTTCTCTAAAAAAAGCAATATACATGCATATCCTTCAATCTAACATACTGTATTTGTTGCTCACTTTGTGGTTTTTGGTTAGCTCTATACTGGAGAGATTGAGTAATCCCTTTGATGAACATTTTAATTCTGTCCACAAATGTGATCCTAATCTTCCTGCGCTCAGCCATTTCGACCTTCCCTCTCATTCTTACTCAAATCGTTCTGTCTTTGTTATCCTAACCTGCTTCAATCAAGGTCAATAAAAGCTTCAGGAACAGTAGCCCCGATTTTAACTCAGGACAGGAATTGAGTGGGCAGGGCGAGGCAAGCCTCATTGGAACATAGGAATAGGAGCTGGCCATTCAGCCCCTCGAGCATGTTCCACCATTCAATTAGGTCATGGCTGATCTGTATCTTACCTTCATCTACCCCCTCCCCCATTGGTGTCTTAACCTCGAATACCCTCACCTCACAAAAATCAATCAATCTCAGGTTTGAAAATTGTAATTGACTTCGCCTCAACAGATTTTTTGTGGGGGGGAGAGTTTCTCCCCACCCTTTGTTTGATTAAATGTTTTCTGACATCACCGCTGAATGGCCTTGCTCGAATTTTAAAGTGCACCCACTTGTTCTGGACTTTCCCACCAGAGGAAATGGTTTCTCTCTATAAAATGCTTTAATCATTTTAAATGCTTCAATTAGATCGCCCCTTAATCTTCCATATTCAAGGGACTACAAGCCTAGTCTATACAACCTGTTCGTGCAATTTAATCCTTTTAGTCCCGGTATCTATCCATTCCCCTTATTTATTGAATCCCCTATAACTACTACATTGCTATTCTGCTCCTTACTGCTTTGGACAACTCTCTGCTCCACAGTGCCCAGGTCAGCATTGTGTCCGTCCTCCCACAGTGTTTCTCCTTATACTAACAGGTATCAAGTATTGGCCCCTATTTTCACCACGATTATGCGCCGTTTTTTGGCATCCAAACGTTTTTTGGCATGAAATACTCACTTTCCAACTTTCGTCACGTTTGGACGCCGGCACCGACCATGTGCACCAGTTTAAACAGTTTTGTCGCCAACCCGAGTCAAGACGGGATCCGCCGCCGTTTTTGTGGGCTTATCGATTTTGGCCACCCACAATTTCTTTCAGCATGACGCACACTGCTCAAAAGCCCCCCCAAAAAAAAAACATATGTTAACTTCAGGAATCAGTGCGGCACACAAGTGGACAGGAGCGAGGTAATAAGAATACACAATAAAATACCTTTATTTCACAAGGAAATCTTTTTGGAGCAAGGAAAGAAGATTCCCAGCCCGAAAGGACTGCTCCCCCTGCTGCAAACCCTGGCCAAAGGACTGCTCCCCACTGGCTAGACCCGCTGCAATCCCAGGCTGATTGGTCCCCCGCTCTCCCTGCAAATTGAAGTTCAGGAACCATTCAGCCCGGGATTACAGCGGGTCCAGCTGGTGGGGAGCAGTCCTTTCGGCCCGGGATTGCAGCGTGTCCAGCGGGGGGTGGGGAGAGCGGTGGTCGTGGGTCCAGCCGGGGGGGAGCGGTGGCAGCAGATCCAGCCGGGGGACAGGGTGGGGAACTGTGGCATGGGTCAAGCTGGAGGAAGAGGTCCTTTGTGGCCCTTTCGACAGTGGTGGGCTAGCAGTCCTTTCAGGGGAGTGGGCTTTAGCTTGCTTCAACGTCTCTGGTTGCCCTGGCAACTTTAGCTTTTCGCACATGCCCAAAGAGTTGTTAGCGCAGACTTGAAGCTCCGCCCCACAGCCTAACTTTGGAGAACACTGTGCCAAATTCAAATATTTCTTTGGTGAAAGTCCCGATTTTTTTTTCTGATGCAAACGTGCATAAAAAAATCGTATGTTAACATGCACGGGCTCCAAAAATCCAGCAAGTGGAAAATAGGGGCCAAAGTACCTGTTGAACAGGACCAGTGTCTGTGAGACCCCCTCCTCTAGCTCCCCTCTGTTCCCCTTACTCTGATGACTAACAGTAACACTCTCCCCTCCCTGTACCTGTGCTTTTCTCTGAGGTCTGACTGTACTCTGTGTGGAGTATCTCTAATTCACACTCCAGCTCAATGATTTTGAGCAGGAGTGACTCAAGGCAGAGAGACATTTCTTGCTGATATGGCAGTCAAGGACAGTCTTGCTATCCACAGACTCCCACATGTCACAGTCCCGACACATAGCCTGCACTGGCATTTCTAGTCTTTATTTATTAAATCATTGTTAGCAGTAATTTATCTCCAGAGCTAATAGGATCACTTAATGTTTACTATTAATTAGTTGATGGATTAGTTTGATATCTAATTCATTAGTAATTTATTACTCTTATTATTTACTTTCATTTATTACTTATGTTTACTGGATATTAATTTAATGCTAGTTCATCCTTTTAATGTTGGTATCTTCCACTTAGTTTACTTTATCTCCTTAGATTTAATTAATTACTCTAATTTATTTATTTATACATTTACTAATTTCACTTTTATTTAGGTTTAATAGTTTAGACGTGCATAATAAATGAAGTATTTAGCTGAGTTCCTGAGTTTTTGCTGCTCCTCCTCCCACTTGCCTATGATGTCATTGTGGGGATTTTTCACGCCTGTTTTGGTCTGTTTAGCTGCACTGCCGCTGCTGCCTGGTTTCCGCGCTGCTTTTAAATACTCCGCTTCTCCTGATGTGTTCAGCTGCACTGCTGTCACTACCGGCAGGTCTCGGTGATTTTAACTTCCATGCTTCACTTTGATGATTGTCGGGCTACCCAATTGATTGCATCAGGAAACAGGCAGCCCGCCCACTTTCACTGTGCAATTTCCAATGGGCCTTCTGATTTAAAGTGGGAATAAACCTCTTAAAGTGAGGTTGTATTACCTGATTTTTGAGTTTCAGAAAGGGTGAGTACAGATCTTCATTTCTCAAACTCTCTCAACAGCACCTGACTCCTTTCACCCACTGCCCTCCAGCACTCTCAACTACTCCCTCCCCTCCATCACATCCTTCAGCATACAATCACAAGACAACACTGTGACACCTCTTTCTTATTCCAAACATCTCATCCTTTGCTCACTTCACATTAAGCTCACTTTCACTTCTCGTCTCAGATCCTCGCACTTGCACAACCACCAACTCCTCATTGCTGACTACATGTCCCACACACTTCCTTTACATTCATCACCTCTCCATCATTCCATCTCGCTTCTTCTCCGCCTCTCATGTAAGGGTTTCTAGATACTAGTCCCCCGTTACACACAGTTCTTTGACTGCAGGATTTATAAGAGCAAAATACACACGATACAGGGTTTTGGCTCAACCAAGATTCGTTCATTTATTGAACATACACACAATTACCTCCCCAGTACAAATCACTACGATGTTTATGGGACTAACAAACTCTAAAATACAAACCCCTATGAAAAGGGTAATTTGCATCGGCACAATATGACACAGTTAAACCCGTCCGCGATTTGACTGTTATATATAAAGTTACCCAGACTAAACCACAAAACCCTTCTATGATTTGACTGGAAACAACATACAATCACCAATTCCCCGGCTGGCTGCTGAGGTTGACTGTAGGCCCGGACCTTAGTTGCAACTTGTGCCTCGAAGAAACACCGCTGTTTTCTGTTGCTGTTTCGATTTTGTTCCTGTACTGCTCTGTGCCTTCGAAAATGGGTCTTCTTTATCCCAAAAAACCAACTTGTGATATCAGCTCTCCTGCTGTACAGCATAATGTAGAACCTTCCTTGGTATCGAAGGTTGAGGAATGTGTGAATGTCCCTCTTTTGATGCCATTGTGTGTGTTGATTGTCTCTAACTACCACTCCTTGGTCCAGACAGAGGCATGGTCAGCGCTCCTGTTGTGTAGCAGAATGCAGAACCTTCCTTGGTCTCCAAAATTGAGGACTGTGTCCCTGTATCTTTTCAGACAGAAAACCATTGAAGGTGTGAATGTCTCTCTTCTGGTGCTATTGTCTGTATTGTATTAGATCAAATATCAGGTAACCTGCATCATTGTCTCGGATGATGTCCCATGGTTTTGCTGCAATGATTGAATTAACCCTTTTCTGCCCAGCTTTTTTTGCGGGCTGTAATGCAGTTCTGGATTTTTTAATATTTAATAGTCCAATTTTTACCTTTGTGGGGGAGGAACGGATCCTACACTCAACACATCAGCTATATGTACAGGATTCATGTAACTCCATCAACCTTCTCAATTCACACTCATTAACTCTAACCCTCTCTTTCTGCATGATAAAAGAACTCATAATGCCAGGGAGAGGACCAAGATCACAAATGGTGGGAGTACCCAATATTGTACCTCATATCCAAATGGATCAAGAAGCTCTAAAGATCAATGGCTCAGGCAAAGCTATGAGTATTGCGGAAGGCAGGATGTCTGCATATTACTTGTAACCTTTTATTCACCTCAGAAAATATTTTCAAACATCACAACTTGGAGCTGCATTCTGAAGACTATCACCTGCTAATGTTTAGCCTCTCAGTATCATCTTAGCTCCTGTTCCTTTTCTCTTTCCTCCAGGACTGACTCAGCACCTGGGTCCTGCAGAAGAAGACATGTCGGAAGAGGACAGTCCTCCTGAGGATGCACCATCACTCACTTCATCCCTTCTAAGCACCAACACAAATATTGACATTCGGTGTGGGTTAGATAGTGAGGCAACGAAGTCTGCATGTGATGAAGCAACGGATACTGATGTAGCATCCATAAATAGAAATTGGGGCCAGTTTTATCCGGGGAAAATCAGTGGTAATGACTTCAAAATGATGTCTCATTAACACTGAGGGCTGCCATTTTAAAAGGAGTTTTCCTTATTTTGGGTGGTAGGCCTCTTTACTATGCAAATAGGGGGGCTATGATGTGGTTAGGACCACGGAAAGAAAGAAAGAAAGAAAGAAAGAAAGAAAGAAAGAAAGAAAGAAAGAAAGAAAGAAAGAAAGAAAGAAAGAAAGGAAGAAAGAAAGACTTGGATTTATAACGCACCTTTCACAACCACCGGACATCTTAAAGCACTTTATAGCTAATTAAGTACTTTTAGAGTGTAGACACTGTTGTAATGTATCCCCAGCATCGAAGAACTGACCACACTCGACCAGCTCCGTTGGGTGGACCACATCATCCACATGCCCGACATGATACTCCCTAAGCAAATGCTCTACTAGGAACTCCTACGTGGCAAGCGAGCCCCAGGTGGGCAGAGGAAACGGTTACAAGGACACCCTCAAAGCCTCCTTGATGAAGTGTAACATCCCCACCGGCACCTGGGAATACCTAGCATAAGACCGCCCAAAATGGAGGAAGAGCATCTGAGGGGGCGCTGAGCACCTCGAGTCTCGTCACCGAGAGCATGCAGAAACCAAGCACAGATAGAGGAAGGAGTGTGCGGCAAACCAGGCTCCCCACCCACCCTTTCATTCAACGACTGTCTTCCCCATCTGATACAGAGAATGTAATTCCCGCATTGGACTGTACAGCCACCTGAGAACTCACTTTTAGAGTGGAAGCAAGTCTTCCTCGATTTTGAGGGACTGCCTAAAATATAGGGTAGACATGCATCATGCATGACTTCATGTGTCCTGTCATTGAGTGGTCTAATTAGTGGTCCTTCATCATCATAGGCAGTCCCTCGGAGTCGAGGAGGACTTGCTTCTACTCTAAACGTGAGTTCTCAGGTGGCTGAAGAGTCCAGTTTGGGAAGTACAGTCTCTGTCACAGGTGGGACAGACAGTGGTTGAATGAAAGGGTGGGTGGGCAGACCCAAAGGCTGCGCTGGCACACTGGAGGCTGTGTTGGACCTTGTCATCGATGTCTGCCCTTGCTGACAGTAGGCTCCCAAGGTATGGAAAATGGTCCATGTTGTCCAAGGCCCAGCCATGGATTTTGATGACCGGGGGGCAGTGCTATGTGGCAGGGGCAGGTTGGTAGTGGACCTTTGTCTTACGGATGTTTAGCATAAGGCCAATGCTTTTGTACGCCTTGGTGAAGGTGTTGACGATGGCTTGGAGTTCGGCCTCTGAGTGTGCACAGACTGCCTGCTGTAGTTCAATAACAGAGGATGGGACGACCTTGGATCTAGCCTGGAGGTGGCGAAGGTTGAACAGATACCCATTGGTTCTATAGTTTAGGGTGCGGAGGGTGAGATGAAGCATTGCAGCAAGGAAGATCAATCAGAGCGTTGGTGCGATGACACAGCCTTGCTTGACCGCAGTCCGGACATAGATTGGGTCTGTGTTGGATCCGTTGGTCAGGATCACAGCTTGCATGATAGTTACTGGCCGCTCCATACACATCCCCAGAACATTTTACAAGAAATGTATCTGTGAAGTTGAAGGAGCACGAAACCTTCTGGTTCTACAAAAATATACTGCAAGCAGCTGCTGGCTCGAGCTTACCCCCCCTCTGCTCCACCCCCCACCCTTCCTTCTCAGGACCTATCTGAGGGGCAGTTTGGTGTCAGAGCCGTCGGAATTCTTCAGGCCCCAAACTGGTGAGCTGCTTCAGGATGCCCACTTTGGAGCCAGTTCTATCTAAATGAAGGGGCAGGCTCAAAACATCTTTGGCCCTTTTGTTCCCTGAGGAGCAGGCAGCCAGCGCGCTCTGCAGGTCAATCATTCAAAGGTTAAAATCTACCTATTGAAAAGGTGGTATAAAAATACTGGGGCCATTTTCAACCTCTCCACCTGGTCGGTAACATGGTGGAGTAGATCACTCATCCTTTATAGAACCCGCCTGATTTTTGTTCCATTGATTTGAACGCAATTAAAATTGGATGTGTGGTGGTGGTTCTACAATGGGAGGGCAATTCACTCTGCCAGGTTATTGCCCAGACAGTGAAGTTGAAAATTGTATTCATTGCATTAATGTAGATATTACCTGTAATTAAACGTCCTATTTCATAATATTAAGATTGTAGCCTGATTGCAGTAAACTCCCCAGTTCTTCCTTCATCCCACCTCTTAGAATGCTGCTGCCTTCCCTAAGGCATTCAGCCTTGACACATCAGTGAATAGGGGTTCAGTAACACTAACTGAAAAAGTATGTCAGGACAGTCAATCAAAGACAAGAGAGAGAGAGGAGAGCATTCAAAGTTGAGTGAGAGTAAAGAGGCTCAGAAACAAGAGGAAATGGAATAGGAAGAGAGAGAAGTTACAAGTACATATTGGCTCATGTCTACTGCATGTTTTTCCTATAAATTTTGGTAATTTTCTTTTATATTTTTCTGTATTACACAGTTCAATTTAAAATAGCTTAACAGTTTGTCCCAAACTTTACTTGATATGTGTCATTTTCATCCATGGGGAAATGTACAAGAGGACAACTGGAAAAATATAGCTTACAAATAAAATAGTTCTTCCATACGGTTGTAATCAGCCTGCAGTCATGTATATCCCTTCATCTATTCGTTAACTTGATTCATTCTTTTTACATCTGTTCGATGCAGGATTCTGAAAAATGCAACAAGTTTATTGAAATTTGAATTCGGAATTCTGAAATTTGCTACTTTTAATCTTCTTATGATGTAATTTTGAAAATTCTCAGCAGTGACATTGTTGGACCATGCGCTACATATTTCAATACACAGCAGTAGTTGTGGAGCTGTAACTCATTGTAAGTGTTCTCAAGAGTGTTGGCATGTTAATAAATTTCCCTGGTAGCTTTCCTTTGCTTGGAGATAACAATGTCTTGAAGATTAGTCAATTAATGGCATCATGTTCTTGAACAACGTATATAAGAAACAGCTGCAGAAAAACTATCAGTATCACATAAATAACCTATTTCATGATACAAATCATCTTGTTTTTAACTCTGCTTTTTATTCGGCCATTTAATTCTGCTCTGTCAAATCTTCATAATGAAATTTGTAACATTTACAATTTCATATATCTACTGCCTGGATTATTCAACCCACATTTCTTTTATATTTCTGTTAAAATGGCTAGATGCTAAAAATGATATATATCATGAAATATTTGTAGGCCTCTGCATCATCATTAATTATTTTTGTATTCATTATAATTAGATTAAGATGAAGATCAGTCCCACAACTGTTTAAGTTCTAAGATAAATCATCCTCGGTATATTAGATCTACCAAGGCAGTAAAGAAAATCACACTGTGGCTGCATGGACCTCATTGCAGAGATGTTCTGCTGGTTAATCTGGCAGTCAACATGGAGTCATGAGCTATGCGGGTCAAGCCATGAGCCTTGACTCCCAGAAGCCATCCCAACACTTCACTGTCTTCCCTGAATAGAGGTGGAAGTCCAGAGTTTCTCATGATGAATGTGTCACAATGACTCCCTTCAAATTTGGCATTGATATTGAAAGACTACAGCATTTTTTTCCTTCACATTTTCTGCTAATAACTGTGCTTGCAAAGTGCTCCAAGATGGCTAAAACATGGGTTGACCATTTTAGTGACCCAGAAGGCTTTGTGGATTCAAAAGACTTTCTCATGAGTTTTAACATCTCACAGCTGCAAAAGACTTGTCTGGGAACTATGAAAAAGACTGTCCAGGAGATAAGAGACTGAAAGATCTATTCATCATGAGAGACTGTCCCTTTATTATAAAACCTAGACAATTACGTAAATGGTGGGCAGGTATCCAGAAAAACAGTATATGATGGCTATAACAAGTGAGGTCAAGCACTGCTGTCAAGAGATCGGTAACCTAGTCAGTTATAAAGGGAATCAGGGGGTTAATTTTCAATTGTTGACCACGGCTTAAATTAACCCTGTGTGACTGTCTTGCTTTGTATTAATCACTTAGGTAATAGGCAATTTTAACTGTTACAAGGTACTTTAATGGGATAGGTTGATGTGGACTAATAATTAGAAATTATTGTGCATTTGATGCTATCGTGAATTGCTTGTATTTCTTTTGATTATTCTCAGTAAAGAAAACCCGTGGATAGGTGTGAGTGAAGAAATAGCCAGGGGCCAAAATTGCATCAGTGGGAAATTGGGGCGGGCACTTTGAAACTTTGAATTAATTGGAAATTTACCGCCCGGCAGGAGTCAGAGGGAAGAGCCAGAAAATTGGGCTCTTTAAAAACTCTGACACCGCCTCCCAGCGTTTTGGGGCACTGTTGGAGGCAGTGCAGAGGTGGGTTTGCAAGGGAGTGGGGCAGTGTCTATCACTTAATGGGGAGGGATGCTGTGAGGCTGATGTGGAGCCCACTGGGCCATCAGGGAGGGGTTTAGCTGGGCTAGTGGCCCGGCACCAAGAGGAGGTGCCAGGCTGTCTGTTGGCGGCCGAACCGAACCAGCAGCCGCCATTGTCGGGCAGACTCAGGAGTCGGCCTACAATTAAAACAAAATCGCGTCCGGGGCTGTGTGCGCTCCCCTCTAAGGGCAGCCGCACCGTTCCATCCTAGCAGCTTCCCACCTTACGAAGCTATCGGGAGCACTGGCTTTGAATTAATCAGAAATTTACAGCCCTGTTCCCTTCCTGTCCCTCCCTCCCTCCCCCTCCCTCCCCCTCTCTCCCCCTCACTCTCTACTCCTCCCTCCCCTCCCTCCCTCTTTCCCCTTCCTCCCTCTCTCCACCTGCATCCCTCCCTCCCCATCCATCCCTCTCCCTCCCCCCTCTCTCCTTCCCTCCCTCTCTCACCCTCCCTCAGCCTTCTCTCCCTCTCCCTCCCTATCTCCCCCTCCCTCCCATCCACGCTCAACCCTCCCTCCCTCTCTCCCTCCCTCCCCTCGCTCTCCCCCACCCTCCCCTTCTCCCCCTCCCTTGTTTTCCCTCCCTCTCTCTCACTCCCTCTCCCTCCCTTCCTCTCCCTCTCTCTCATCCGCCGCTCCCGTCACGCGCTCCTCTCAGTTCCGCAGCAACACCCGGGGAGGCCCCTCCCCCCTTCCTGCGCCCATTGGCCCTGCCGCAGCCACTGCTGCCTCCTTATCGGAGCAGACCCTGCGTCAGAGTATGATCATGGTATGATCTGATAGCCACTACAGAGACGTGGTTGCAAGATAACCAAGGCTGGGAACTGAATATTCAGGGCTATTTGCCATTTCAGAAAGATAGGCAGAAAGGAAAAGGAGGTGGGATAGCTCTGTTAATAAAAGATGAGATTAGTACAGTAGTGAGAAATGATATTGGCTCAGAAGATCAAGAAGTAGAATCAGAATTGGTGGAGATAAGAAATAATAAGGAAAATAAGTCACTGGTTGGAGTAGTCTATAGGTCCCCTAACAGTAGCTACACTGTAGCAGAGAGTATAAATCCAGAAATAATGGAAGCTTGTGAGAATAATCATGGGTGATTTTAATCTTCATATTGATTGGACAAATCAAATAGGCAAAGATAACATTGAGGAAGAATTCATAGAGTGTATTCAGGATAGTTTCTTAGAACAATACATTGTGGAATCAACCAGGGAGCAGACTATTTCAATCTGGTAGTGTGTAATGAGACTGGACGAATTAATGATCTCATAGTAAAGGATCCTCTTGGGAAGTGTGATCGTAGCATGGTAGAATTTCAAATTCAGTTTGAGGGTGAAAAACATGGGTCTCAAACTAGTGTCCTGAACTTAAATAAAGGTAATTACAAAGGTATGAAGGCAGAGTTGGCTAAATGGACTGGAAAAATAGATTAAGGGTAAGATGGTAGATGAGCAGTGGCAAACATTTAAAGAGATATTTAATAACTCTCAGCAAAGATATATTCTAGTGAGAAAGAAAGATTCTAATAGAAGGATGAACCATCCGTGGTTAACTAAGGAAGTAAAGGATGGTATCAAATTGAAAGAAAGGCATACAATTGGTCTAAATGTTTTCTGTGCATTTGTCCATTGGCCAATTTGACCTGAAACCCCCTAATCCCTTCTTTGGCTGTGACTGTGTCAGTGAGCTATTTGGGACCATTTCCATAATTGAGTACAAACACAGGATCATTGATCTCAATATTGCGTGACAAATTTGCGGGGTCATGGTACACACTTTGTTGATGCCGCTTGTCCTCCATGTGATCATGGAGATCAGGGTGAACAAGAGAGAGCCTTGTTTTAAGCGCCCTTTTCATGAGCAGCTCGGCTGGGGGGAACCCGGTGAGTGAGTGAGGTCTGGTGCAGTAGCTGAGCAGCACTCAGGACAGCCAGGTCTGCAGGGAGCCTTCCGACACACGTTTCATGCTTTGCTTGTTGGTCTGAACCGTCAGTTCTGCCTAGCCGTTGGATACGGGCTTGAACAGGGCAGATGTGACATCCCGTTGCGGGTCATGAATTCCTTGAATTCAGCATTGATGAAGCACGCCCCATTGTCACTGACTAGAACATCAGGCAAGTTGTGCGTGGCAAACATGGCTCATAGGCTTTCAACCGTGGCCTTGGATGTGCTTACTGACATTATTGCACATTCAATCCATTTTGATTAAGCATCCAAGACAACCAAAAACATTATGCCTAGAAATGGACCTGCATAATCCACGTGGATCATCGACCATGGTTTGGAGGGCCACGATCACAAACTTAGTGGTGCCTCTCTGGGTGCATTGCTCAGCTGAGAGCAAGTGTTGCACTGGTGCATGCATGACTCTAAATCTGAGTCAATGCCAGGCCACCACACATGGGATCTGGCTATGGTTTTCATCATTACGATGTCTGGGTGAGTGCTGTGCAGTTCACAAATGAACGTATCTCTGCCTTTCTTAGGCAAGATCACGTGTTTGCCCCACAATAGACAGTCTGCCTGCAGGGACAACTCGTCTTTACGTCTGTGAAATGGCTTAATCGCCTCCTACATCTCCACTGGGACACCGGACCAGCTCCCATGGAGGACACAGTTTTTTCTCCAAGGACAGTAAAGGATACTGGCTGGTCCCAGGTCCTGATCTGGCGGATGGTAATGGGGAACTTCTCGTTCTCGAATGCCTCCATGACCATGAGCAAGTCCGCTGGCTGTGCCATTTCCACCCCGGTGGTGGGCAATGGCAGCCGACTGAGTACCTTTGCGCAGTTCTCTGTGCCCGGTCTGTGGCGGATTACATGGTTGTATGCCGACAGTGTCATGTATTCAACTGTCATTGTAACCCATGTATAATCTGACCTAAGTTGTACACCGTGAGTACATTGACCACTAGGTGGTGAACTTGTGGGAGACACTCCTAACCTGGACTTTCAGGTATAAAAGGGGAAGCTCCACCCACCTTCATCATTTCAGTGCTGGCTAATAAAGGTTACTGGTCACAGAGTTACCTTCTCTCAAGTATGGGCCTCGTGTGCATTTATACTGTATAGTAAAGACATATCATTGGTGACGAGAAACTGGGATTTAAACCACGCGAGCATGGCCACTAGCAGTACAGACGAGAGGTACTGTGTCGGTGATGATTGGGACGATTTTATTGAGAGACTACAGCAAAGTTTCGTCACCAAGGAATGGTTGGGACAGGATTCGGCGACAAACTCAGGGCTCATCTCCTGACGGTTTGTGGATCCAGAACGTACTCCCTGATGAAGGACCTTCTAGCGCTGGAGAAGCCGGCGGACAAGACGTTCGAAGAGCTCAGTAAGTTGATCGGGGAAAACTTTAAACCGGCGAGCACCATGTACATGTCGAGACACCAGTTTTACATACACCGGCGGCGAGAAGGGCAAAGCGTTCCAGACTTCGTGGCAGAAGTCCGGCGGCTGGCGAGCCTATGTAAGTTCCCGGATGCATGCAGAGCGGAGATGCTGTGAGACTGTTTTATTGAGGGCATCGGGCATGCTGGGGTTTTCAGGAAACTGATTGAGACCAAAGACTTGACCCTGGAAACGGCGGCTTTGATGGCCCAGACATTTATATCGGGAGGAAGAGACCAGAATGATGTTTGTACACCAGGACGCCATCAATAATGATGAAAGTGCTCCTCAATGGCATCCCAGTATCAATGGAGCTAGACACAGGGGCCAGCCAGTCCCTGATGAGTATCAAACAGTTCGACAAGTTGTGGGCGTCCAAGGCCAGGAGGTCAAAATTATTGCCGATTGACGCACAGCTACAGACATATACAAAGGAGATCATTCCGGTGCTAGGGAGCGCCACGGTAGTCGTGACCTACAAAGATTCGGAGAACAGATTGCCACTCTGGATTGTCCCGGGGGACAGTCCCGCACTACTGGGGAGGAGTTGCCTTGCTGTCATGAACTGGAAATGGGGCGATGTCAATGCAATTTCTTCTGTGGAGCGAGTATCATGCTCACAGGTCCTGGATAAACTTGACTCATTATTTCAACCCGGCATCGGCACTTTCATGGGGACCAAGGTAGTGATTCACATAAACCCGGACGCCAGGCCAGTACACCACAAGGCCAGAGCGGTGCCATACGTGATGCGGGAAAAGATAGAAGGCAAATTGGACCGCCTTCTGAGGGAAGGCATCATCTCGCCATGTCGAATTCAGTGACTGGGCGAGCCCGTTTGTGCCGGTGCTCAAGGCGGATGGGTCGGTCAGGATATGTGGTGATTACAAGACCACCATCAATCGTGTGTCACTCCAAGACCAGTATCCGCTACCGAGAGCGGAGGACCTCTTTGCGACGCTATCCGCTGGCAAACTTTTTTCAAATTTGGACCTGACCTCAGCTTACATGACCCAGGAGCTGGCGAGTGAGTTGAAGAAGCTAACCACCATCACGACACACAAGGGGTTGTTTGAGTATAACAGATGTCCGTTCGGGATTCGCTTGGCCGCCGCGATCTTTCAACGAAATGTGGAAAGCCTCCTCAAGTCAATTCCAAGGATGGTGGTTTTTCAAGACGACATCCTCATCACGGGTTGTGATACTGAAGAACACCTCCACAACCCGGAGGAGGTGCTACGCAGACTTGACCGGGTAGGGCGGCGACTGAAAAAGGCGAAGTTCGTCTTCCTAGCTCCAGAGGTAGAATTCCTGGGGATGAGGGTAGCAGCAGACGGGATCAGCCCTACTGCATCCAAAACGGAAGCGATCCAGAGAGCACCCAGATCCCGTAACACGACGGAGCTGTGTTCGTTCCTGCGGCTCCTGAACTATTTTGGGAACTTTCTTCCCAAATTGAGCACGCTGTTAGAGCCGCTACATATGCTCCTACGCAAAGGTCATGATTGGGTCAGGGGGGACAGTGAGGAAAGGGTTTTTGATAGAGCACGCAATTTGTTATAAAGTGGAGGACTTTTAAGGAGCTCTTTCATAGTGCGCAACAAAAATATATTCCAGTGAAAAAGAAGAGTGGTAAGAGAAGGGATAGCCAGCCGTGGATAACCAAGGAAATAAAGGAGAGTATCAAATCAAAGACCAATGCGTATAAGGTAGCCAAGGTTAGTGGGAAACTAGAAGATTGGAAACATTTAAAACAACTGCAAAGAATGACTAAAAAAGCAATAAAGAAAGGAAAGGTAGATTACGAAGGTAAACGTGCGCAAAACATAAAAACAGATAGTAAAAGCTTTTACAGATATATAAAATGGAAAAGAGTGACTAAAGTAAATGTTGGTCCATTAGAAGATGTGAAGAGGGATTTAATAATGGGAAATGTGGAAATGGCTGAGACCTTAAACAATTATTTTGCTTCGGTCTTCACAGTGGAAGACACAAAAACCATGCCAAAAATTGCTGGTCACAGGAATGTGGGAAGGGAGGACCTTGAGACAATCACTATCACGAGCGGGGTAGTGCTGGACAGGCTAATGGGACTCAAGGTAGACAAGTCCCCTGGTCCTGATGAAATGCATCCCAGGCTATTAAAAGAGATGGCGGAAGTTATAGCAGATGCATTCGTTATAATCTACCAAAATTCTCTGGACTCTGGGGAGGTACCAGCGGATTGGAAAGCAGCTAATGTAATGCCTCTGTTTAAAAAAGAGGGCAGACAAAAGGCAGGTAACTATAGGCCGGTTAGTTTAACATCTGTAGTGGGGAAAATGCTTGAAACTATCATTAAGGAAGAAATAGCAGGACATCTAGATGGGAATAGTGCAATCAAGCAGACACAGCATGGATTCATGAAGGGGAAATCATGTTTAACTAATTTACTGGAATTCTTTGAGGATATAACGAGCATGGTGGATAGAGGTGTACCGATGGATGTGGTGTATTTAGATTTCCAAAAGGCATTTGATAAGGTGCCATACAAAAGGTTACTGCAGAAGATAAAGGTACGCGGAGTCAGAGGAAATGTATTAGCATGGATAGAGAATTGGCTGGCGAACAGAAAGCAGAGAGTCGGGATAAATGGGTCCTTTTTGGGGTGGAAATCGGTGGTTAGTGGTGTGCCACAGGGATCGGTGCTGGGACCACAACTGTTTACAATATACATAGATGACCTGGAAGAGGGGACAGAGTGTAGTGTAACAAAATTTGCAGATGACACAAAGATTAGTGGGAAAGCGGGTTGTGTAGAGGACACAGAGAGGCTGCAAAGAGATTTGGATAGGTTAAGCAAATGGGCTAAGGTTTGGCAGATGGAATACAATGTCGGAAAGTGTGAGGTCATCCACCTTGGGAAAAAAAACAGTAAAAGGGAATATTATTTGAATGGGGAGAAATTACAACATGCTGAGGTGCAGAGGGACCTGGGGGTCCTTGTGCATGAATCCCAAAAAGTTAGTTCGCAGGTGCAACAGGTAATCAGGAAGGCGATTGGAATGTTGGCCTTCATTGCGAGAGGGATGGAGTACAAAAGCAGGGAGGTCCTTCTGCAACTGTATAGGGTATTGGTGAGGCCGCACCTGGAGTACTGCGTGCAGTTTTGGTCACCATACTTAAGGAAGGATATACTGGCTTTGGAGGAGGTACAGAGACGATTCACGAGGCTGATTCCGGAAATGAGGGGGTTACTTTATGATGATAGGTTGAGTAGACTGGGTCTTTACTCGTTGGAGTTCAGAAGGATGAGGAGTGATCTTATAGAAACATTTAAAATAATGAAAGGAATAGACAAGATAGAGGCAGAGAGGTTGTTTCCACTGGTCGGGGAGACTAGAACTAGGGGGCACAGCCTCAAAATACGGGGGAGCCAATTTAAAACCGAGTTGAGAAGGAATTTCTTCTCCCAGAGGGTTGTGAATCTGTGGAATTCTCTGCCCAAGGAAGCAGTTGAGGCTAGCTCATTTAATGTATTCAAGTCACAGACAGTTGGATTTTTAACCAATAAGGGAATTAAGGGTTACGGGGAGCGGGCGGGTAAGTGGAGCTGAGTCCACGGCCAGATCAGCCATGATCTTATTGAATGGCGGAGCAGGCTCGAGGGGCTAGATGGCCTACTCTTGTTCCTAATTCTTATGTTCTTATGTTCTTATGTTCTTATGTTATGCTCCAACAATCTGTTAACGCTATATGACCCATGTAAGAAACTTGTTTTAACGTGCGATGCGTCGTCCTATGCGGTCGGGTGTGTGCTGCAACATGTTAATGCCAAGGGACCGTAACAACCGGTAGCTTATGCCTCCAGAAGTCTGTCCCAGGCAGAAAGGGGCTACGGGATGATAGAAAAGGAAGCTCTTGCATGGGTATATGCAGTGAAAAAAATGCACCAGTACCTGTTTGGTAGGAAATTTGAGCTGGAGACAGATCACAAACCCCTAACGTCCATTTTGGCCGACAACAAAGCCATAAATGCAAATACAGCGGACCGCATCCAGAGGTGGGCACTCACAGGACCTGCCTATGACAATACAATTCGGCACAGACCGGGCATTGAAAACTGCGCCGATGCACTCAGCAGGCTCCTACTAGCCACCACCGAAGGGGCAACCGAGCATCCTGCTGAGATGGTCATGGCTGTTGAAGCTTTCGAAAGTGAAGGCTCACCCGTGACAGCCCGTCAGATCGAAGTCTGGACAAATAGAGACCCGCTTCTGTTTTTAATCAAGAAATGTGTCCTGAATGGGGACTGGGCAGCCACGTACGGGGCATGCCCTGAGGAATTTAAACCATTTCTCTGGCGCAAGGATGAACTCTTGATTCAGGCCGATTGCCTACTATGGGGAAACCGAGTAGTCATGCCCCAGATGGGCAGGGAGGTGTTCATCAGAGAATTCCATCCTGATGAAGGCAATTGCCAGGTCACACGTTTGGTGGCCAGGGATAGCTGCAGACCTGGAACTTTGTGTTCGCAGGTGCATCACGTGTGCCCAGCTGGGCAATGCACCCAGAGAATCCCCACTTAGCCCCTGGTCCTGGCTCACCAAGCCATGGTCACGCATCCATGTGGACTATGCAGGTCCTTTCATGGGAAAAATGATTTTGGTTGTAGTAGATGCCTATTCCAAATGGATTGAGTGTGACATCCTTAATTCAAGCACATCCTCTGCCACGGTAGAAAGTCTACGGGCAATGTTCGCCGCCTATGATCTACCGGACGTCTTGGTCAGCGACAATGGCCCGTGCTTCACAAGCACTGAATTCTCGGAATTCATGGCAGGAAATAGTATCAACCATGTCAGAACGGCACTGTTCAAGCCAGCCTCAAACGGCCAGGCAGAACAAGCAGTGCAGATAATCAAACAGGCGATGCTCAGAATCCAAGGGGGTTCCCTACAACACCGTTTATCATGCCTTCTGTTGGCCAATAGATCCCGACCACACTCGCTCACTGGGGTTCCACCCACAAAGCTGCTAATGAAAAGGATGCTCAAAACCAGGTTATCCCTTATACACCCCACCATGAAAGAAATTGGTGAGAGCAAGCGCCAGTCACAATGTTATTATCATGACAGGAATGCGAGGGCACGATGTATTGATGTCAATGACCCTGTCTTTGTCCTCAACTACACTGCAGGGCCCAAATGGCTTGCAGGCAATCTGATTGCCAAAGAGGGGAATAGGATTCTGGTAGTTAAACTTACGAATGGACAAATCTGCCGCAAAGACGTGATCAAACAAAAAGGAGGTTCAGCAATTCCATAGAAGAAGCAGAGAAAGAACACGATGTAGAGTTCACTCCACCACAGGTGACCGAACACCGGAACCAAGTGGAGGAGAGCCCAGTCACTGTGGGCAGTCCGGACAGGCCTGAGGCACCGCAAACAGCAGACACTCAGGCCAGTGCCCAACAACCAGAGCCCCAACTCAGGCACTCTACAAGGGAGCGTAAACCACCAGATAGACTTAACCTGTGATCTCAATAAGATTTTGGTGGGGAGGTGATGTCATGTATTCAACTGTCATTGTAACCCATGTATAAACTGACCTAAGTTGTACAACGTGAGAACATTGACCACTAGGTGGTGAACTTATTGGGGACACTCCTAACCTGGACTTTCAGGTATAAAAGGGGAAGCTCCACCCACATTCATCACTTCAGTGCTGACTAATAAAGGTTATTGGTCACAGAGTGACCTTCTCTCAAGTATGGGCCTCGTGTGCATTTATACTGTATAGTCAGGACATATCAGACAGAATGAGCGCCCATCTTTGGATGTGGGCAGAGGCATTGGGATTAATCCCTTTGCTCTCAGAGAACAGCGATATGAGTGGCTTGTGGTCAGTTTCAAGCTCAAACTTGAGGCCAAATAAGTACCGGTGCATTTTTTTCACCCCGTAGACGCACAACAGAGTTTCTTTTTCAATCATGCTGTAGGCCCTTTCGGCCTTGGACAAACTCTTGGATGCATAAGTGACCGGTTGCAAAATCCCTGATTCGTTAGCCTGTTGTAACACACACCCAACCCCGTATGACGACGCATCGCAAGCCAGCACTAATCGTTTACAAGGGTTATACAGGACAAGCAGTTTGTTTGAACACAACAGATTTCTGGCTTTCTTAAAGGCAGCCTCATGTGAATTCCCCCATACCCAGTCATCTCCTTTGCGCAGTAGCGCATGTTGGGGTTCTAGCAGGGTGTTTAACTCAGGTAGGAAATTACCGAAATAGTTAAGGAGTCGCAGGAACGACCGCAGCTCCGTCACGTTCTGTGGTCGCGGCGCGTTCTTGATGGCCTCCGTCTTGGCGTCGGTGAGTCTGATGCCGTCTACTGCAATCCTTCTTCCCAAGAACTCGACCTCCTGTGCCAGGAAAACACACTTCGAGTGTTTCAACCTGAGCCCCACACGATCTAACCGACTAAGAACCTCTTCCAGATTCTTCAAGTGCTCCATGGTGTCCCAACATATAACCAACATGTTGTCCTGGAAAACCACGATGCAAGGAACCGACTTTAGCAGGCTCTCCATGTTCCGCTGGAAGATAGCCGCAGCCGATCGAATCCCAAACGGGCACCAGTTGTAGATGAATAGACCTTTATGCGTGTTGATGCAGGTGAGGCCTTTCGAACACTCCTCCAGCTCCTACATCATGTAGGCCGAGGTTGGGTCCAGCTTGATGAATGTCTTGCCTCCAGCTAGGGTCGCAAATAGGTCATCTGCCTTGGTTAACGGGTACTGGTCCTGCAGCAAAAAACTGTTAATCATTACTTTATAGTTCCCACTGTCATGTATGTAACCAGCATACTACTGTAACCCTTATACAATTGTAACCCTCATGTAACTACTACATACTGTACATACTTACTAGAAATGCACACCTTGACCACAGGGGGTGTACTTGTGGGGGACACTCCTTACCTGGAGATTCAGGTATATAAGGGGAAGTCCCTCGCAGAGACAGACTCCTGGGGCCAGGTAATAAAGGTGAAGGTCACAGAGTGACTGTGTCTGCAGTACGTGCCTTGTGTGATTATGTTTAAGGGTTAAGGACTCAACACCTGGCGACTGGAAACGCGAATCACTGAACCCAGAGGATGGCCACCGGTAGCTCAGAGGAACGTTACTGTGTGGGTGAAGACTGGGACGATTTTGTGGAGAGACTCCAGCAGACCTTTGTCATGAAGGACTGGCTGGGAGAGGATGCGGCTGACAAGCGGAGGGTGCATCTACTAACAAGCTGCGGGACAAAAACGTATGCGCTGATGAAGGACCTGCTCGCACCCCATAAACCGGCCGACAAGTCTTTTGAAGAGCTCAGCCAGCTGATCAGCGAACACTTAAAACCGGCGAGCAGCATACACATGGCCCGGCATCGGTTCTACACACACCGACGTCGGGAAGGGCAAAACATCTCGGACGTCGTGGCAGACTTGCGGCGCTTGGCCAGCCTCTGTAAGTTCTTAGACGCCTGCAGGGGGGAGATGTTAAGGGATTTTTTCATTGATGGCATTAGCCATGCCGGGATCTTCAGGAAGCTCATAGAGACTAAGGACTTAACTCTAGAAGGGACAGCATTGATAGCTCAAACTTTCATAGCGGGGGAAGAAGAGATCAAGCTAATTTACGCGAGTAGTCCTGGGTCCAATGTGGCAACGGACCAAGGAATTAACTTGATAAACGCGGCTCAAGATCTCGCAGTCAGGCTTAAGCATTTTGAAACTGCAGCAGTCAGACAAAGGCATTTTGTAACTGCCCAAGCTGAAACCAACTCTAAGGTGGCCCCCCGACAGGGACAATGGAGAGGGGAGCGGCAATTCACGCCATCAAGGGGACCATTAACACCCACCATCAGAGTGTTTAGAAACAACCAAGGGAACAATCAGAGAGGAATGCCTGCTAACAGTCCTTTTGTGAACAACGATCTCAGCCAATGCTGGAGATGCAGGGGCAGACATTATGCGAAAAGTTGCAAATTTCAGCAGTTCGTCTGTAGGAATTGTAATGCCAGAGGACATTTGGCTAGGGTTTGCAAACAGCTGGTATCGAGGCTAATCTATGAAACAGAGGAATCAGGTGAGGGGCTTTTAGTGCAGGACAATGTCTGGGGTAAAGCCATGGATGCTGAAGTTTAGCGGGTTCATGTGGCTGACGTCCACAGCTCATACACCAAAACGCCACCCATGATGATGAAAGTTTTATTGAATGGCATCCTGGTGCACATGGAGCTGGACACGGGAGCTAGCCAGTCCCTCTTGAGTGCACAACAATTTGAGAAACTATGGCCACACAGAGCCAGCAGGCCCAAACTGGAACAAATTAATCCGCAGCTACGGACGTACACCCAAGAGATCATTCCAGTGCTAGGCAGTGCAAACATGGTGGTAACACATAATAGTCACAGAACCGGCTGCCACTCTGGATTGTTCCGGGAAATGGCCCCGTGCTTTTGGGAAGGAGCTGGCTAGCTGAGATGAACTGGAAATGGGGGGATGTGCAGCCATTTCATCTGTGGAGCGAAGCTCATGCTTACAGGTACTACAAAAATTCGGGTCACTGTTTCAACCCGGTGTCGGAACGTTCAAGGGCACAAAAGTAGTTATACGCATCACCCCGGTCGCCAGACCAGTGCACCACAAAGCCAGAGCGGTGCCGTACGTGATGCGTGAGTAAATAGAGAGTGAACTGGACAGGCTGCTCAGAGAGGGCATAATTTTGTCCGTTAAATTCAGTGACTGGGCAAGTCCCATTGTTCCTATCCTTAAAGCGGACGGCTCGGTTAGGATCTGCGGTGACTACAAAGCCACCATCAACCGGGTGTCCCTGCAGGACCAATACCTGCTCCCGAGGGCAGAGGACCTTTTTGCCACGTTGGCAGGTGGCAAGCTGCTCACTAAATTGGACCTGACTTCGGCCTACATGACTCAGGAACTGGCTGAAGAATCCAAGCTTCTGACCACCATCACGACGCACAAGGGTTTATTCATCTACAACAGGTGTCCTTTTAGCATCCGTTCAGCGGCCTCCATCTTTCAGAGAAACATGGAAAGCTTGCTGAAATCCATTCCCGGCACAATCGTATTCCAGGACGACATCCTAATAATGGGTCGAGACACCGAGGAACACCTCCACAACCTGGAGGAGGTGCTACGCCGACTGGACCGGGTAGGCCTGCGGCTGAAAAAGGCCAAGTGTGTGTTCTTGGCCCTAGAGGTCGAGTTTTTGGGCAGGAGGGTTGCCGCAGACGGGATCCGGCCTACCAAATCCAAAACGGAGGTGATCCGTCATGCGCCCCAGCCCGGCAACACATCGGAGTTGCGATCGTTCCTGGGACTTTTGAACTATTTCAGGAACTTCCTGCCGAACTTAAGCACATTGTTGGAGCCGTTACACGTACTCCTGCGTAAGGGTTGCGAATGGTTTTGGGGGGACTGTCAAGAACGGACTTTCAACCGGGCGCGGAACCTGCTTTATTCTCACAAATTGTTAACGTTGTATGACCCCTGTGAAAAACTAGTTTCAACATGCGATGCATCATCATACGGGGTTGGGTGTGTGTTGCAGCAGGGTAATGGAGACGGCCAACTCCAACCGGTGGCTTTTGCCTCCAGGTCGCTCTCCCAGGCAGAGCGTGGGTACGGCATGGTCGAAAAGGAAGCACTCGCTTGCGTTTATGGTGTGAAAAAAATGCACCAATACCTTTTCGGCAGACCATTCAAGTTAGAAACAGACCACAAGCCATTAAATTCTCTGTTATCCGACAGCAAGGAGGTCAATGCAAATGCGTTAGTTTGCATTCGGCAATGGGCTCTCACGCTGGCTGCATATGACTACACCATACGGCACCGGCCAGGCACGGAAAACTGCGCTGACACACTCAGCAGGCTTCCCTGGCCACCAGCGAGGGGGCGGCGGAGCAAAGCGCTGAGATGGTCATGGCTGTTGAGGCTTTTGACACTACAGTCTCCACCATCACAGCCCGCCAGATCAAACTCTGGACCAAAAGGGACCCCCTCCTATCCATGATAAAGAAATGTATCCTGACGGGGATTGGGCGCCCATGCACGGGGCGTGCCCTGAGGAGGTCAGACCGTTTCAGAGACGGATGGATGAGCTCTCCATCCAAGCCGACTGCCTGCTATGCTAGGGCAGCCGAGTGGTCATACCCCAGAAGGGGAGGGAAGCATTCATCAGGGAACTCCATAGCGAGCACCCTGGCATCGTGTTAATAAAGGCCATTGCCTGGTCACATGTATGGTGGCCGGGGATTGACTCAGACCTGGAACACTGGGTTCACAGGTGCACGACGTGTGCCCAGCTGGGCAACGCCCCCAGGGAGGCCCCGTTCAGCCCGTGGCCCTGGCCCAACAACCCTTTGATCACGCATTCATGTGGACTATGCGGGGCCGTTCATGGGAAAAATGTTCTTGATAATTGTCGATGCATACTCAAAATGGATCGAGTGCATCATATTAAACTCGTGCATGACATCCATCACCGTGGAGAGCCTGCACACGGTTTTCGCGACCCACGGCTTACCGGACATTCTGGTCAGCGACAATGGCCCGTGTTTCATCAGCCATGAATTCCAGGAGCTTATGTCGGGTAATGGCATCAAACATGTCCAGACGGCGTCATTCAAGCTGGCTTCCAATGGCCAGGCGGAACATGCGGTCCAAGTCATAAAGCAAGGCATGCTCCGCATCCAAGGACCCTCTCTGCATACCGCCAATCGCGCCTCCTGCTGCCCTATAGGTCCCGGCCGTACTCGCTCATGGGAGTCACGGAACTCCTCATGAAACGTATGCTCAAAATGCGGCTGTCCCTCATCTACCCAACTCTGGCAGACATTGTTGAGGGCAAGCGCCAGTCCCAAACCAAGTGCCACGATCGTAACTCAAGGGAGAAGTGTATAGAAATGGATGATCTGGTATTTGTACTTAACCATGTATTGGGACCCAAGTGGCTGGAGAGCACCGTAATTGGTAAAGAGGGAAACAGGGTCACAGTGGTCAGACTCAATAATGGGCAGATATGCCGCAAACACTTGGACCAAGTAAAGAAAAGGTTCAGCATAGACACCGATGAACATGAAGAAGAGCATGAGATGTCAACCACACCACTGCCAGTGGACGAGCAACAAGGACAATCACCAGCATGCACAGTCCCTGCGGCCAGCCCGGACAGGCCGGAATCATCCTCAGGTGACAGAAACGCATGCCAAGGCTCAGCCACCAGAGCCTTAACTGCGGCGCTCCACGAAAGTGCGTCGACCACCTGATAGACTTAACCTTTGAATCAAAAAGACGTGAGGGGGGAGGTGATGTCATGTATGTAACCAGCATACTACTGTAACCCTTATACAATTGTAACCCTCATGTAACCACTACATACTGTACATACTTACTAGAAATGCACACACCTTGACCACATGGGGTGTACTTGTGGGAGACACTCCTTACCTGGAGATTCAGGTATATAAAGGGAGGTCCCTCGCAGGGCCAGACTCCTTGGTCCAGGTAATAAAGGTGAAGGTCATAGAGTGACTGTGTCTGCAGTACATGCCTCGTGTGATTATGGTTAAGAGTTAAGGACTCAATTCTAACCGTGTCGTCCTCCTTAAATACCGGGACAATCGGACTGGCCCAGTCGTTGAATTCCACTTGCGCGATGATGCCTTCACATTGCAGCCTGTCCAGCTCAATTTCCACTTTTTCACGCATCATGTACGGTACCGCCCGTGCCTTGTGGTGGATGGGTCGTGTACCGAGAACGAAATGGATCTGCACTGTCGCCTCCGAGAAGCTTCCAATGCCTGGCTTGAACAACGATGGGAACTTGCTCAGAACCTGGGTACATGAGGCGTCGTCGACGGACGAAAGCGCTCGGATGTCGTCCCAGTTCCAGCGGATTTTTCCCAGCTTCTGCCAAACAACGTGGGGCCATCCCTTAGCACAATCCACAGAGGGAGTTCGTGTACTGTTCCGTCATAGGAGACTTTGACTTCTGCACTGCCAATTACAGGGATTAGTTCTCTGGTGTAGGTCCTTAGTTTAGTTTGAATGGGGCTGAGCTTGGGCCTGTGTGCCTTTTTGCCCCACAGCCTGTCGAAGGCCTTTTTACTCATTATAGACTGACATGCCCCCGTATCCAGTTCCATAGATACTGGAATACTGTTCAGTTCAACTTTCAACATTACTGGTGGACATTTCGTAGTGAATGTGTGTATTCTGCCTCCTCGGTCCGAGTCTCCAATTCAGCCTGATTCACAGATGATCGATCTTCCTCTGCAATGTAGTGGTTTGCAGTGTTTGCAGCTCGCCTGCACATTCATTGGAGGTGTCCCATTGTTCTGCAACCATTGCACACATCGTGCTTAAAGCGGCATTGACGGGGCCGATGATCACCTCCACAGCGCCAACATGGTGTTAACTGCCTCACATTACCAATTGACAGACAGTTAGGATGATCGGCATTCGTTTGGTAGCGTTCTTGTCCCCTTCCAACTCGTTGGCCACGAAGTATTGGTCGAATTTCTCTATGAAGGCCTCCCAATCATCCCCTTCTGAGAACTTCTCCAGGATATTGACTGTTCTTTGCATTTTCGCGCAGTTGTTCGTTACCTCGTTGCCAATTGGTGCACTCATAATAAAGGATGAAACTGAGTACTGTGTACAATGAGCAAGTGTGACCTTAGCTCCTTTAATAAGACTCCAGAGTGCAGGTACCTCGTGGGTGGCCTGCTTATATACTATGCCCTCTGGTGGTCAGGTGTCATGCAGGTTACACAGGGTTAAATACATAACAATAAGAGCTCACGGAGTTGGGAGTAATATATTAGCATGGATATAGGTTTGGCTAACTCACAGAAAATAGAGAGTTGGGATAAATGGGTCATTTTCAGGTTGGCAAACTGTAACTAGTGGCGTGCCACAGGGATCAGCGCTGTGGCCTCAACTATTTACAATCTATATTAATGACTTGGGTCATGAATCTTTGGAATTCTCTACCCCAGGGAGCTGTGGCAGCTGGGTCATTGAATATATTTAAGGTGGAGAGAGACAGATTTTTGAATGATAAGGGAGTCAAAGGTTATGGGAAGTGGAATTGAGGCCACGATCAGATCAGCCATGATCTTATTGAATGGTGGAGCAGGCTTGAAGGGCCAAATGGCCTACTCCTTCTCCTATTTCTTATGTTCTTATGTCAATCAAACTTTTAAAATTCATGCCATCACTCCCCGCCCTGATTGGTTGTGGGCCAGGCGGGCCCTGATCGCCCATTGGTCGGTGCAACCGTCACTCAGTCCGGGGCGCATGCTCCCAGCCCCCAACCCCACCCCAGGGACAGTCAAAAACCAGACAAAAAGTGACTATTGTTATTATAGATGATTGAGTAATACATATGTCAACTTGGCCAGTCACTTGTCACATTTGGACCTTAAAAATATATATTTATGAACAGATTTGTCCCATTATGTTCACTTACTTTGCTCATATAAAGCTTTAAAAAATAGCAAGAATTAATGTTTTAAAATTAAGCCCCAAGTATACAGGAGGTTTAGAACTATACACTGACCACTACCAAAATAACCTTATTTCTGATGGTGCTGTTTTGAATGTTGATTTTGAAGATATTTGAGAAATATTAACTGAAACAATTTGAAAGATATAAACAGAATCATCCAACTGTTCTTTGGTGCCCAGTGGTATATCAGTATAGCATTGTGTACTAGGGTGTAATTTCATTGAGTGGTAGAAGAGTGGGTTTGCTTTTCTCATTTCCCAGGATGAGTTCCTGCAGATGGCCAAGCTATGGAAGGTGTTGAACATCGCAGGTGAGATGCTCCAAGATCAATCACCCTGCACTGCTCTTGCTTGCCTTCCAGAAGACCGAGGAAGAGATTGTCAGTTTGTTTCCTTTCTGGGCTGGCAAAATAATTTATAAAGGGAGTGAATTAATATTACAAACACAAACTTTTAATTATGTAACGACATTGGAGTAGAACTTATGTAACTAATGACGGAGTAAATCAATTTTGACTTGATAAAATATTAAGAAAAATATTGCTCCTTTACCAGTCAGTACAGTATATTAATATAAGTGTATTGTTTACTTGAAGCAACAAGCTAAATCAAATTGCAAAAAGTAAACAATATATACAGATTTAAATACAAATGTCTCTAGGAAATGATTAGATTCGTACTTTTTTTTGCATGTGTGTCTTCTGCCTAACCATATTGTAGACAACTGCATGTCCACACAATGGCTCGGGAGCAGCGGCCAGATGAGGAGCAGCGGCAGCCTATAAAGGCCCAGCGGCAGTCCGGGGTCGGCAGCAGTTCAGGAGCAGCTAGCTGCAGCAGGCTCAAAAGTAAGAAAGAAGTAAAAAGTCATCGAAGTGTGACGTCACAGCCAAGAGGGTAAGTGATTGGCTGGTTGAGTGGTGAATAGTTTTCTTTTTCTTTACCTTTTTTCTTTTTCTTAGCAGTAAGAAACCTTTGGCATATTGCCAAATTAAGTAATTTAAGGGTTAAGTCTTCGCAGGAGATCCCAGACCCATATCATGCTCCTCCTGTGCTATGTGGGAAGTGTCCCTGACTACTATGTGTGCAGGAAGTGCATCCAGCTGCAACTCCTGACAGACCGCATTGCGGCACTGGAGCTGCGCGTGAATTCACTCTGGTGCATCCGTGATACTGAGGAAGTCGTGAATAGCACGCTTAGTGAGATGGTCATACCGCAGGTAAAGGTTACACAGGCAGATAGGGAATGGGTGACCATCAGGAAGAGGAGAGGAAGGAAGGTAGTGCAAGGGTCCCCTGCAATCATCTCCCACCAAAACAGATATACCACCTTGGGTACTGTAGGGGGAGATGGCTCATCAGGGGAGGGCAGCAACAGCCAAGTTCATGGCACCATGGGTGGCTCTGCTGCGCAGGAGGGCAGGAAAAAGAGTTGGAGAGCTATAGTGGTTGGGGATTCTATTGTAAGGGGAATAGGCGTTTCTTTGGCCGCAAACGAGACTCCAGGATGGTATGTTGCCTCCCTGGTGCAAGGGTCAAGGATGTCTCGGAGCAGCTGCAGGGGATTCTGGTGGGGGAGGGTGAACAGCCAGTTGTCATGGTGCATATAGGTACCAAAGATATAGGTAAAAAAATGGGATTAGGTCTTACAAGCTGAATTTAGGGAGCTGGGAGTTAAATTAAAAAGTAGGACCTCAAAGGTAGTAATCTCAGGATTGCTACTAGTGCAACGTGCTAGTCAGAGTAGAAATAGCAGGAGAGTTAGGATGAATATGTGGCTTGAGGAATGGTGCAAGTGGGAGGGACTCAAATTCCTGGGACATTGGAACCAGTTCTGGGGGAGATGGGACCAGTTCAAATCGGACGGTCTACACCTGGCAGGACTGGAACCAATGTACTAGGGGTAGTGTTTGCTAGTGCTGTTGGGGAGGATTTTACCTAATAGGGCAGGGGGATGGGAAACTATGCAGTGAGACATAGGGATGTAAAATGGGGTCAGAGCAAAAGGTATAAAGGAGAAAAGTAACAGTGGAGGGCAGAAAAATCAAAGGCAAAAATCAAAAAGGGACACATTACAACATAATTCTAAAAGGACAAAGAGTGTTAAAAAAACAAGCCTGAAGGCTCTGTGTCTCAATGCGAGGAGCATTCATAATAAGGTGGATGAATTAACTGCGCAGATAGCTGTTAACGGATATGATGTAATTGGGATTACGGAGACATGGCTCAAGGGTAACCAAGGCTGGGAACGCAACATCCAAGGGTATTCAATATTCAGGAAAGATAGACTGAAAGGAAAAGGAGGTGGGGTAGCGTTGCTGGTTAAAGAGGAGATTAATAAAATAGTCAGGAAGGATATTAGCATGGATGAGGTGGAATCTGTATGGGTAGAGCTGCAGAACACCAAAGGGCAGAAAACGCTAGTGGGAGTTATGTACAGACCAACAAACAGTCATAGTGAGGTTGGGGATGGAATCAAACAGGAAATTAGGGATGTGTGCAATAAAGGTACAGCAGTTAACATGGGTGACTTTAATCCACATATAGATTGGGCTAAACAAACTGGTAGCAATACGGTGGAGGAGGATTTCCTGGAGTGTATAAGGGATGGTTTTCTAGACCAATATGTCGAGGAACCAACTAGAGAGCTGGCCATCCTAGACTGGGTGTTGTGTAATGAGAGAGGATTAATTAGCAATCTTGTTGTGCGAGGTCCCTTGGGGAAGAGTGATCATAATATGGTAGAATTCTTTATTAAGATGGAGAGTGACACAGTTAATTCAGAGACGAGAGTCCTGAACTTAAAGAAAGCTAACTTCGACGGTATGAGACGTGAATTGGCTAGGATAGACTGGCGAATGATACATAAAGGGCTGATAGTGGATAGGCAATGGCAGACATTTAAAGATCACATGGATGAACTACAACAATTGTACATCCCTATCTGGCTTAGAAATAAAATGGGAAAGGTGGCTCAACTGTGGCTTACAAGGAAAATTAGGGATAGTGTTAAATTCAACGAAGAGGCTTACAGAGTGGCCAAAAAAAGCAGCAAACCTGAGGACTGGGAGAAATTTATAATTCAGCAGAGGAGGACAAAGGGTTTAATTAGGCGGGGGGAAATAAAATATGAGAGTAAGCTTGCAGTGAACATAAAAACTGACTGCAAAAGCTTCTACGGATACGTGAAGAGAAAAAGATTAGTGAAGACAAGTGTGGGTCCCTTACAGTCCGAATTAGGCAAATTTATAATGGGGAACAAAGAAATGGCAGACCAATTGAACAAATACTTTGGTTCTGTCTTCAATAAGGAAGACACAAATAAGCTTCCGGAAATACTAGGGGACCGAGGGCCTAGTGAGAAGGAGGAACTGAAGGAAATCCTTATTAGTCAGCAAATTGTGTTAGGAAAATTGATGGGATTGAAGGCCGATAAATCCCCAGGGCCTGATAGTCTACATCCCAGAGTACTTAAGGAAGTGGCCCTAGAAATAGTGGATGCATTGGTGATCATTTTCCAACATTCTATAGACTGTGGATCAGCTCCTATGGACTGGAGGGTAGCTAATGTAACACCACTGTTTTAAAAAAGGAGGGAGAGAGAAAACAGGGAATTATAGACCGGTTAGCCTGACATCAGTAGTGGGGAAAATGTTGGAATCAATTATTAAAGATTTAGTAGCAGTGCATTTGGAAAGCAGTGACAGGATCAGTCCGAGTCAGCATGGATTTATGAAAGGGAAATCATGCTTGACAAATCTTCTAGAATTTTTTGAGGATGTAACTAGTAGAGTGGACAAGGGTGAGCCAGTGAATGTGGTGTATTTAGACTTTCAAAAGGATTTTGACAAGGTCTACACAAGAGATTAGTGTGCAAAATTAAAGCACATGGTATTGGGGGTAATATACTGACGTGGATAGAGAACTGGTTGGCAGATAGGAAGCAAAGAGTAGGAATAACCGGGTCCTTTTCAGAATGGCAGGCAATGACTAGTGGGGTACCGCAAGGTTCATTGCTGGGACCCGAGCTATTTACAATATGCATTAATGATTTAGACGAAGGAATTAAATGTAATATCTCCAAGTTTGCAGATGACACTAAGCTGGGTGGCAGTCTGAGCTGTGAGGAGGATGCTAAGAGGCTGCAGGGTGACTTGAACAGGTTAGGTGAGTGGGCAAATACATGGCAGATGCGGTATAATGTAGATAAATGTGAGGTTATCCACTTTGGTTGTAAAAACAGGAAGGCAGATTATCATCTGAATTGTGACAGATTAGTAAAAGGGGAGATGCAACGAGACCCGGGTGTCATGATACATCAGTCATTGAAAGTTGGCATACAGGTACAGCAGGCGGTGAAGAAGGCAAATGGCATGTTGGCCTTCATAGCTAGAGGATTTGAGTATAGGAGCAGGGAGGTCTTACTACAGTTGTACAGGGCCTTGGTGAGGCCACACATCGAATATTATGTTTTGTTCTCCTAATCTGAGGAAGGACATTCTTGCTATTGAGGGAGTGCAGCAAAGGTTCACCACATTGATTCCCGGGATGGCAGGACTGATATATGAAGAAAGACTGGATCGACTAGGCTTATATGCAATGGAATTTCGAAGAATGAGAGGGGATCTCATAAAAATATTTAAAATTCTGATGGGATTGGACAGGTTAGATGCAGGAAGAATGCTCCCGATGTTGGGAAAGTCCAGAACCAGGGGACACAGTCTAAGGATAAGGGGTAAGCCATTTAGGACCGAGATGAGGAGAAACTTCTTCACTCAGAGAGTTGTGGGCATGTGGAATTCTCTGCCACAAAAAGTTGTTGAGGCCAGTTCGTTAGATATATTCAAAAGGGAGTTAGATGTGGCCCTTGCGGCTGGGGGGGTCGGGGGGTGCGGGGGGAGTGTTCCCGGTGTTGGGTGGGTCCGGAGCCGGCGGGGGGCACGCTCTTGGGACGGGGGGTGGGCTGTTTGGGGCTGGGATCGGGAGAGACTTCTTCATTCGGGGAGTTGTTGGCCTGTGGGGTTCCCTGCCGCGGAGAGTTGTTGATGCCAGTTCATTGGATGTGTTCGGGAGGGAGTTGGATGTGGTCCTTGCGGCTGGGGGGGTCGGGGGGTGTGGAGGGTCGTGGGAGGGAGATGCTGGGGTGGGTGATCAGCCATGATCTTGTTGAATGGCAGTGCAGGCTCGAAGGGCCGAATGGCCTACTCCTGCACCTATTTTCTATGTTTCTATGTTTCTATGAATGGTGGTGCAGGCTCGAAGGGCCGAATGGCCTCCTCCTGCACCTATTTTCTATGTTTTCTATGACAAACAGCCATCCTATCTGTAATCTGATAACACAGTACACACATAGTCTAAAAAATGTACTGTTCTCAATTGAAAACAATACTCAAAATTCAAATGATTGTGATTAAATGTCAACATCTGTGTGGTATTCTGATAATGAAGAACACATCAAACAGAATAGAGCTGAATAAATAAAATGTGTATGTGACAAAAATAAAGTCCAAAAGTAGGGACTCATTCATCTGTCTTTATTCTTCATCTCTGAGGTCTCTACCTAGAATGTCCCCTTTTTTTTAAGAGTTTCTTGGTTTTATTTAAGAAAATGGTGCTGCAGTTGTTAACATATAATAATGTTACAAAAAAGAATATTTCAATGAACACAATGTGGCAGTGGAGGAGTTAAAGCTATTTTGTATACATGAATACTAAACATGAATAGATTATGAAACAGACTCTATGAATACAACCCTTGTTTTCTAAAGCAGCATGAAATTTTACCTCGCCTGTATTCAATCCTGTTTCTTTTAAGATAAAATGAGGTGTACATACAGCAGATTAAATAAATAGAATGCTAGCAAAATATAAATAGATGCTCGCTTGCATCTCTTGTTATGTTCAAAGTGTCACAGAGGTCTCCATGTCTCCTTGGAGTTCATCAAAATACATCCCTTTATATTAAAGAAACTTAAATGAAAATACTGTATGACAGAGACTTTTACAAATCTCTACATTGAAAGAGAATGCAATTTCTCAATTAAATTAAATCTGCGAACCCCCATTTTATTTTGTAGAAGCGATGGAAAGGTGATTTTTTTTCACTACCCCTTACCTGAAAGTGTCATGTTTATTCCTCTTAGTAAACAAACAAAGGACCAAGACCTAGCTCTGTTAAGACCATGTGGTGGCTGGTGTGTAACGGCCACCACACGTTAAAAAAATCCACGCATAGGCATCTTCCACCCTTCAACATGTAGCTCGGGATCTGGAATATTAGGTCCTTCATTGAAACACCTGTGAACTCATCCTTTTTTGCCGTGAAAGCAAGTCATCCTCCTTTCGAGGGACTGCCGATGATGATGATATTAAACAAATGTTTTGTTGTGTTATGAGAGAATTCTAAATAGACTGGGTGTTGAAAACGGGCGCGGGATTGTGATGCATGATTAACCTATGCTCGTTGCTTCCGATGCAAACAACACGCCAGCTTTGTGCTGCCTGCAGATTAACATGATTGCAGCATGCAGCCAGTGCTAACCATGTGGCTGAGTGGCTGCATGTCTCAGCAGGCAGCCCAAAATCATACCTTGCTAGCACTACTTAAAGCTAGCCTGCACTGCTTAAAGGGGAGGTACATTGTGGCTGAAGCAGGTGATGAAAGTCATTATGAAATTCATTCTGACATGGAAAATGACAAAATAATAGCACAACATGAGAGAGAGTGGTGCCAAGATTTTCCGACGCTGCACTGGAGGCCTTGGTGGAGGGGGAGCAGAGGAGGAGAGATGTGCTGTATCCACAGGGGGGCAGGTGGCCCTCCAGACACATACTCAGAAAGCAGTGGGAACAGATAGCTGTGGTGGTCAATGCCAGGAGTCAAGCCTCGAGGACCTGGATCTAGTGTCGCACACAAGTGACAAGGTCACTGAATGCATCTTCAAATTTTATATACTGCCAACTGCACCACTAGCCTCAGCCACTGCTCAATGCTCCACACCCCCATCGCTCACCCACCAACAATCTCGATCAAACAGAGCTCATATCTAACATTCATAGCTTCACCTCACCCTCTCACACTTAGCACTGCTGCAAGCTCACACCCACATTGCACAGTTTGCACACACTGCCAGATATTCAACCATCACCCAAACAGATTGCAGACACTCACTGACACACCTCCCTCTCTCTTGCAGGACAAGGTGCCGCACAGCTGGAGGCAGCAGGAGCTAACCGGTGTGGGACAAGTGTGCTTGCATCTCCTAACCACCATGGAGGACACGGTGCTCGCCAGCATTGAAGCGGCTACTGCTGAGCCCGTGGCCAGCAGTGGGGCTAACACCATAGAAGATGATAGTATCCTCATAAGTAATCCTCCTTATCACATCCCACTTCCCCCTCATCCCACAATCTATTCTGACTTACCAGCTGCAGATGGTGTAAGCATGCACCACTTGCTTTCCCCCCCCCCCCCTCACTGCAACCCTACACTGTGCCTTTCTCCTTTCTGATATCAAAGATCTCCAACCTGAGCAAGCAGTGGTAGAAGAGCAACAGGTGGACGAGCAAGAAGGCACTGATGATGAAGAAACACCATCACTGAATTTCACACTTGCAGCCACCAGCTCAGGTACTGACAGTGTGTGTAATTTGGAGGATAACATAGAGTCAGGATCTGCATGTGGTGAAATACCAGATTCCAGTGGCCTGCAGCCAGGGCAGAGGACAAGTGTTGCATAGCTGCCAGCTCACTGGAGGGCGAGGTCGCACACGAGTTCTGCTGCAGAGGATTTAGATGAGTACTTCGATGGGGCAGCCTACAGAAGGAGGCCGATGGGTACGCACAATGAAATGCTTGGTTCATTGAGAAGCCTGCCAGAAAACCTGAATGCAATGTCAAGGAGCATGGAGGAGTCCGGCACCAACTTGGCACAGGGATTAGCCTGGAGCTTGGTGCTCTTCCAGCATGGAAGAGATGGTCAACTCCATTAGCGCACTAATGGACCAACCAAGATGCAGCATCCGATGGCCAATGTCTCTGTCATGTATCTCACATTACTGTACATAACTGTATCTTACCATGCTATACATGACTGTAACTAATTATGACCTGTAACCACTAGCATACCTTACCACCAGGGGTGCACTTGCAGGAGACTGCATACCTGTTCCACACAGGTATATAAAGACAGGTCTCAGGCAAGTGTGGCATTCGAGAGCTGTGAAATAAAGGTGCAGGTCCTGAGTGACCTTGACTTCAGTATGTGCCTCGTATGAGTCTGTACTGCGGGGACAGGACTTTACAGTGGCGACGAGTTACGGGATCACAGAATCCACAGAATGGCGACCAATGGCTCAGATGAAAAATACAATTCTGGAGATAATTGGGAGAACTTTATAGAAAGGCTCCAGCAAAGCTTTGTAAACAAAGACTGGTTAGGCGATGATAAGGCAGACAAGAGAAGAGCCCATCTCTTGACCAGCTGTGGCTCGAAAACATATGCCTTAATGAAGGACCTGCTGGCACCTGAGAAACCAGCAAGCAAGTCGTTTGAAGAATTGAGCACACTGGTAAGAGACCACCTGAAACCAGCGAGCAGGCTACACATGACCAGACACAGGTTCTACAACTACAGACGCTGTGTGGGCCAGAGCATACCCGACTTTGTGGCGGAACTTCGGAGGCTGGCTAGTTTATGTGAGTTCTCCTATGAACTATGGCGAGAAGTACTGAAATACGTTTTTATTGAAGGAATAGGCCACGCAGGCATATTCCGAAATCTCATAGAGACCAAGAACTTGACCCTAGAGGCAGCAGCACTGGTTGCACAGACATTATTGGCAGGAGAAGAAGCAACGAGGTTGATCTACACTGCGGGTACGACAACTAACGAAACATCGGAACAAGAGATTCACAGCTTGGAACAAGCCGCTACCCCCACACACAGACAAAGGCAGGAGAGCAGGCCCTCAACAGCAGGCAGTGGCGCCAGAAGCCATCAAGGGCCACATGAACGGCCGTTCACACCTCATCAACTACAAACTGAGAGAAGCTCAAGAGAGATCAGCCAGACGCTTCGGAAACAATGGAAGTGGTCTGCGCTGGAGATGTGGGGGAAGGCACTCTTCAAGGGGGTGCCGATTTCAGCATGCCGTTTGCAGAAACTGCAACTATACAGGGCATCTGGCTCGCATGTGCAGAAAAACAGCAGCTCGGTTGGTATACGAATCGGAAGGGTCGGAAAGCGGACCAGAAGACGGTGGGGACAGTGCCCGGGACACCGAGGCACAGCGGGTCAACATGATCAATGGACACTGTTCTTACAACAAGACGCCTCCAATAATGATGAGGGTCCTACTCAATGGGATACCCGTCAACATGGAACTGGATACGGGAGCGAGTCAATCTCTTATGAGCACTCAACAATTTGAACAGCTGTGGCCGCACAAAAGCAACAGACCAAAACTCACAAGGGTCGACACCAAACTAAGGACCTATACCAAAGAAATCATCCCAATCCTTGGCAGCACCATGCTCTCAGTCACACACAAAGGGACAGTGAACCGACTTCCCCTGCGGATTGTCCCCGGAGATCTCCCAGCACTGCTGGGGAGAAGCTGGCTGGCAAAACTAAATTGGAAATGGGATGATGTTCACGCCATGTCATCAGAGGAACGGACCTCCTGCTCAACCGTTCTACGTCAATTTGAGCATCTCTTTCAGCCAGGTGTGGGCACTTTCAAAGAGGCTAAAGTTAAAATCTACATCATACAGGATGCTAGACCGGTCCATCACAAGGCTAGAGCTGTGCCCTATGTGATGAGGGAAAAGATTGAACATGAACTGGACAGGCTTCTGCGGGAAGGCATTATCTCACCCGTGGAATTTAGCGACTGGGCAAGTCCCATCATCCCAGTCATGAAGCCTGATGGATCCGTACGAATCTGTGGGAATTACAAATCTACCATAAACAGAGTCTCCCTACAGGACCAGTACCCACTGCCCAGAGCGGAGGACCTATTTACCACATTGGCTGGAGGAAAACTTTTCTCGAAACTAGACCTCACATCTGCGTACATGACGCAAGAACTGACCGAAGGGTCTAAGCTACTCACCACCATCAACACATATCGAGGCCTTTTCATGTACAATCGATGCCCATTTGGCATTCAGGTTGGCAGCTGCTATATTCCAGCGCAACATGGAGAGTCTGCTCAAGTCCATCCCGGGGACGGTTGTGTTTCAAGACGACATACTTATCACGGGCAGGGACACCGACTCCCATCTCCGCAATTTGGAGGAAGTACTAAAGCGGTTGGATCGGGTAGGCCTAAGAGTTAAGAAATCCAAGTGTCTGTTTCTTGCGCCCGAAGTTGAATTTTTGGCCAGTAGGATTGCCGCTGATGGAATCCGCCCAACAGAATCCAAAACCGAAGCAATTTGTCTGGCACCCAGGCCCCGGAACGTCTCGGAATTGTGTGCCTTTCTCTGGCTACTCAATTACTTTGGGAACTTTATGCAGAATTTAAGCACGCTGCTGGAACCTCTCCACGTGCTACTCAGAAAGGGGTGCGATTGGTGTTGGGAGGACGCCCAGGAACGCGCCTTCAATAAGGCACGCAACCTTCTATGTTCCAACAGTGTTTTGACTTTTTTTGATCCAGGTAAAAAGCTAGTTCTTACATGTGATGCGTCGGCGTATGGGGTCGGGTGCGTTTTACAGCATGTCAATGATGCGGGTAAATTACAACCCATAGCTTATGCCTCCAGGTCACTTTCGCGGGCGGAGCGCGGGTACAGTATGGTTGAGAAGGAGGCGTTCGCGTGCGTGTACGGTGTCAAAAAGATGCACCAATACCTTTTCGGGGCCAAGTACGCATTAGAAACCGACCACAAGCCCCTCACGTCCCTACTATCTGAGAGCAAGGCAATAAACGGCAATGCCTTGGCGCGCATTCAATGGTGGGCACTCATGTTGGCATCTTACGACTACACAATAAGGCACAGACCAGGCACAGACAACTGTACCGATGCGCTTAGCAGGCTACCCCTGGTGACCACGGAAGTGTCTGACAATCAGGACTGTGAGATAGTCATGGCAATCAATGCCTTTGAGTCCATAGGTTCACCCATGATGGCTCGCCAAATCAGAGCCTGGACGACCAGCGACCCCATGTTATCCTTAGTCAAATGATGTGTCTTAACTGGTGACTGGGCAGAGGTTCGCGATGCCTACCCCGAGGAGATCAAACCTTTCCATAGGCGCATGCATGAACTGTCACTACAGGCAGACTGCCTGATGTGGGGCAGCCGAGTAGTTATGCCTCTGCGAGGCAGAGGGGCATTTGTCCGGGAGCTCCACCGCGAGCATCGGGGATCATTCTCATGAAGGCCATAGCCAGATCCCACGTCTGGTGGCCTGGCATTGATGCAGACTTGGAGCTCTGCGTCCGACGGTGCACCACTTGTGCCTAACTCAGTAATGCCCCCAGGGAGGCCCCCCTGAGCCCCTAGCCCTGGCCCACCAAACCGTGGTCGCGGGTGCACATAGTCTATGTAGGCACATTCATGGGCAAAATGTTCCTCGTAGTCGTTGATGCATTTTCAAAGTGGATCGAATGCATCATTTTAAACTCGAGCACCACCTCCACCACTGTGGAGAACCTCATCTGCATTCATAGACTGGGGTTCCCCCCGCGCAACTATTGATGAAACGGACCTTAAAGACAAGGCTCTCGTTAATCTTCCCAGACATGCATGAAATCGCTGAGGCAAAGCGCCGTAAGCTAACTGAATACCATGACCGAAATTCGAGGGGGAGGTGGAATGAGATAGGGGACAAAGTGTTTGTGCTAAACTATGGCAGGGGTCCCAAATGGCTTGCAGAGACAGTAACAGGCGAGGAAGGAAACAGGCTACTGGTGGTACAAATGGACAATGGCCAAACCTGCCGGCTGGTGGACAGACAGAGGGAACAACCTGAGGAAAGAGCTATCTCAACAGACAGCCCAGGCGAGATACCAACAATCATACTGAATGAAACAGACAGCCCAGGCGACATACCAACAATCACACTGAAAGAAAAACAGGCACCAAGGCAAACAACTAAACCACAACTAAGATGCTCCACATGAGAGCGTAGACCACCTGAGAGACTGAATCTATAAAGACAATAAGACCTTGGGGGAGGGTGATGTCATGTATCTCACACTACTGTACATAACTGTATCTTACCATGCTATACATGACTGTAACTCGAGATGACCTGTAACCACAAGCTTATCTTACCACCAGGGGTGCACTTGCAGGAGACACTGCATACCTGTTCCACACAGGTATATAAAGGCAGGTCTCAGGCAAGTGTGGCATTTGAGAGCTGTGAAATAAAGGTGCAGGTCCTGAGTGACCTTGACTTCAGCATGTGCCTCGTATGAGTCTGTACTGCAGGGACAGGACTTTACAGTCTCAGCTTCCAGTGCAGCACAAACAGCAGCCACCCAACATCTGGAAGCTGCAGTGGAAGTTCAGACTACTGTCATGTAAGGCCAGCTTGCTGCCATGCAAGCTCAGACTGCTGCCATCGTGGCTGCAGATACTAGTGTTCAAAGGGGCTTGCAGGGTCACAGCAGTCCATCAATCCGTCCTCCAACAGAAGTGCAGTCAGAAGCCGGGCTTTCTAGGTCCAGAGCTGCTCAAGATCATCCTGCAAGGCCATCTGCAGTCCCCCACACTGAAAGCCAACAGTCTTCCACCAGCCATGCTGTGGCCACAAGGGTAGTGCTGCATAGGAGCACTAGGGCAGGTGAAGGCACACGGAAGACAGAGGGGCCGAAATTGCCTCTTTTTTAAGAGCCGTTATTGCCTCAAGTCAGTAAGCACCTACCATTCAGTCGGGTCGGACGTGCCAACATTTGAAAAATTGGCCTCCTTTATTTTTGTGAGGGTGCACTTTACCGCCCCGCCAATGTTCCCACCCTGTCGGGCACGTGCCAACCCCTTACCAACCAGCGGCGATCCCCTTTCCGCCACGTGTGGGAAATTGCCCCACGGGAGCGGATCTGCTGCCACTCGATGCCCCCGACAGCTTTCCCTGGTGGGAAGCTGCTTGAGGCTGCGTGGCGCGTCTGCCCTTAAAGGGGAGGGTGCACTGCCGCGGCCGCTATTTCATTTTAATAGTCGTCCGACTCCAAAGTTCGGGCTGACAATTATGCCCCTGGGTTTGGCTGGGCCACCAACAATCAGCCCGGCACCCCCTCTTGGATGCCGGACCACTGGCCCAGCCGAAACCCTCTCTGGGAGCCCAGTGGATGCCACTAAAGTTTATGCAGATCTCACAGCGGCCCTCCCCTTTAACTGGAGTGGAGGAACGCTGACGTCATAAGCATCATGCTGATATGGTCAACGCGGCGCTCATGAATCTGCCTGCCTTCCGCCCTGCTTCCCACCAGCTTATGCCCCGTCGCAGCCCGACTTCACCGCCTGTTTTGTGCTGATGCTTGGGGTCACCAGACACCAGGGGGTGCCACTGTCGGAGGTCATCGGGCTGTAAGCGCGTGTGCGCGGTCACTGGTATATAAGCGTGGGTACCATGTCACGCGGATTACTTTGGGCATGAATAAAGTTGGATCAGGTTTACATCTGAGGCAGTTTACAGTAACAAGTCTTTTGAGTTAGTATATTCACTACATTTGGCGACGAGGTAACTTAAGAACCTTCGCATGTACAATGGGCACTATTGGAATTCTGGAGAGATTCACGGATGGCGAGAATTGGGCGGATTTTATCGACCGCCTGGATCAGTATTTTGTGGCCAATAAAATGGAGGGAGAGGCTGATGCAGTTCGGCGCAGGGCGATTTTCCTCACCATTTGTGGTTCAAATATTTATGGCCTCATGAAGAATCTTGTCCAACGGACAAAGAATATGAGAATTTGTGTGCTTTGGTGCGTGACCATCTTAAGCCAAAAGAGGGGATCATCTTCTCACGCTATCGCTTTCACACGCAAGTTCATGCTGAGGGCCAGGATGTGTCGGGATTCGTCACCGACCTGCGACGTCTTGCTGAGCCGTGTAAGTTTGGGAACACGTTGGAAGATATGCTGTGAAATTTCTTCGTGATCGGCATCAACCATGATGTGATTTTCTTCAGAAGTTATTGGCCAAAGAGAAGCTGGATTTGAGCAAGGCCATCATGACTGCCCAGGCATGCATGACGACTGATGATAATTTGAGGCAGATATCATCGGAGAGTTGGAGCTCCACGGCAAGTACTATAAACAAGATTGTGTCTTCGTTTGGCAGAACTACTTATGGCAGGGCCTACTCGACTGCTTATGTGAAACCTGTATCTGCTCAAAATCCGCCAACTGGTACGAATCCGAGTTCACCCTGTTGGCGTTGTGGGGGCAATCATCAGCCTCATCAGTGTCAGTTTAAACAGTACTCCTGTAATGGCTATTCGAAAGTGGGGCATCTTCAGAGAATGTGCCCACAACTGAGCAAGCGTCCTGCCGCTCATTACATTGCTGATGAAGGCCCGGATACACAACCCGAGGAGGAAGTGTATGGTCTGTATTCGTTCTTGGGAAGGAGCCAGCTGATATCGTTAATGTGAAGCTGAATGGCGTGCCTGTATCAATGGAGCTGGACACGGGTGCGAGTCAGTCGATAAAGAGCCAAACGACATTCGACAAGCTGTGAGACACTGAGGTTGTGAAGCCTAAGCTGAGTCCAGTCAATGCCAAGTTGCGTACTTACACTAAGGAACTCATACCGGTGATTGGCAGTGCAGTAGTCAAGGTGTCATATGACGGTGTGTTTCATGATCTATCGTTATGGATTGTCCCAGGTAATGGTCCAACGCTGATCGGCAGGAATTGGCTCGAGAAAATCAAGTGCAATTGGAATGATATCAAAGCATTGTCTTCGTGTGCTCAAGTGTTGAAGAAGTTTCCTTCTTTGTTTGAATCGGGCATTGGTAATTTTACTGGAGTCAAGATGCAGAGTCACCTGGATTCTGATGCAAGGCCTGTCTATCATAAAGCTCGATCTGTTCCCTACATGATGAGGGAGAAGGTTGAAATTGAGCTTGACTGACTCCAACGTGAAGGGGACATATCACCGGTCGAGTTTAACGAGTGGGTCAGTCCTATTGTTCCTGTGTTGAAGAGTGATGGCACTGTCAGGATTTGTGGAGACTACAAGGTTACAATTAACCGATTTTCGAAACAGGATCAATACCCGTTACCGAAGACTTAGGACCTGTTCACCATGTTAGCTGATGGAGAGGCGTTCACTAAACTGGATCTGACGTCAGCCTATATGACACAGGAGCTTGTTGACACTTTGAAGAAACTTACCTGCATCAACACTCATAAAGGACTGTTTGTCTACAACAGGTGTCCTTTTGGAAGTTGTTCAGCTGCAGCCATATTTCAGAGGAATATGGAGAGTCTACTGAAGTCCGTTCCTAGAACTGTCGTGTTTCAAGATGACATTCTGGTCACAGGTCGCGACACGACTGAACATCTGAACAATCTTGAAGAAGTCTTACATGGTCTGGACAATGTGGAACTCAGGCTGAAAGGTTCGAAGTGTGTCTTCATAGCACCTGAACTTGAATTCCTGGGGAGGAAGATTGCTGCTGATGGCATCAAACCTACTGATTCGAAAACCAAGGCCATGAAAAACGCACCCAGGCCTCAGAATGTGACGGAGCTGCGTTCATTCCTTGAGCTACTCAACTACTTTGGTGATTTCTTACCCAGATTGAGCACTTTGTTAGAGCCACTGCACATGCTACTCAGAAAAGGCAACAACTGAGTCTGGGGTGTGCCTCAAGATAGAGCCTTTGAGAAAGCTAAGAATCTGCCCTGTTCAAACAAGTTGCTTGTTCATTATGATCCGTGTAAGGGTCTTGTATTGGCCTGTGATGCTTCATCATATGGGATTGGGTGTGTACTACAAGCAAATGAGTCGGGTAAGCTAAAACCTGTTGCGTATGCTTCGAGAAGTTTGTCAAAGGCGGAAAGAGCTTACAGCATGGTAGAAAAAGACGCCTTGGCCTGTGTGTATGGCATCAAAAAGATGCATCAGTACCTGTTTGATCTTCGTTTTGAACTCGAAACGGATCTCATTTCATTGTTTTCGGAAAACAAAGGTATTAATACAAAGGCATCGTCACGTACCCAGAGGTGGGCGTTGACATTGTCTGCCTATGATTATGTTATTCGGCATAGACCTGGCACTGAGAATTGTGCCGATGCACTGAGTCATCTACTGTTGCCCACACCTGAGGTGGAGACACCTCAACCTGCAGATCTACTGTTAGTAATGGATTCTTTTGAGAGTGAAGGACTCCTGTCACTGCTCCACAAGTTAGGATCTGGACCAGCCATGGCCCTATTTTATCGGTTGTGAAACGTTGTGTCCTCAGTGGTGATTGGTGTGCAATACCGATGGAAATGTGTGATGAGACCAAATCTTACAACCGTCGCAAAGATGAACTGTCCGTTCAGTCAGATTGTTTACTGTGGGGTAATCGTGTTGTTATGCCTAAGAAAGGTAGAGAAAAATTTGTACGTGGACTACAGCACTCATCCTGGTACTGTCATGATGAAAGCCATTGCTAGGGCTCATGTGTGGTGGCCTGAAATTGACTCTGATCAGGAATCATGTGTGCATCAGTGCAATACTTGCATGCAGCTGTCATGTATTCAATCAACATTGTAACCCATGTATAATCTGACCTAAGTTGTACACTGTGAGAACAATGACCACTAGATGGTGAACTTGTGGGAGACACTCCTAAACTGGACCTTCAGATATAAAAGGGGAAGCTCCACCCACTTCCAGCACTTGAGTGCTAAGGAATAAAGGACAGGTCACAGACTGACCTTCTCTCAAACATGGGCCTCGTGTGCATTTATACTGTGTAGTAAGGACGTATCAATGGCGACGAGAAATTGGGATTTAAACCACGCGAGTATGGCCACTGCAGAACAGACGAGAGGTCCTGTGTTAAGGAATGGTTGGGACAGAGATTCAACATTGTTAAAGCAGCACACCGTTCTCCAGGCAGACAAGAGCAATCGGGCATGCCCCAACATGTAGTCGAACCCAGAGGGGGAGTTCGACAGAGACAATGGCAAGCTGAACGGAGATTCACGCCATTGCAAGGGACAATGCGGCCAGTAATGGGGCCATCAACACCTATTAATGGCGCACCCAAGGACAATCACAGGGGCAGTCAGGGACGATCGACTGGCAAGGGACCTTTTGTTTCCAACAGCAGCTCATGTTGGAGGCATGCAGGCACACACTCAGCCGGAGTTTGCAGAAATGAATGCTGGGGGAAATCGCTGGAAGATGAAGTTCAGCGAGTTCATGTGGAGCATGTATACAGTTCATACACCAGGACGCCATCGATAATGATGAAAGTGCTCCTCAATGGTATCCCAGTATCAATGGAGCTAGACACCGGGGCCAGCCAGTCCCTGATGGGTATCAAACAGTTCGAAAAGTTGTGGGCTTCCAAGGCCAGGAGGCCAAAATTATCGCCGATTGACGCACAGCTACGGACATACACAAAGGAGATCATTCCGGTGCTAGGCAGCGCCACGGTAGTCGTGACCCACAAAGATTCGGAGAACAGGTTGCCACTTTGGGTTGTCCCGGGGGATGGTCCCGCACTACTGGGGAGGAGGTGGCTTGCTGTCATGAACTGGAAATGGGGTGATGTCAATGCAATTTCCTCTGTGGAGCGAGTATCATGCTCACAGATCCTGGACAAATTTGACTCATTATTTCAACCCGGCATTGGCACTTTCATGGGGGCCAAGGTAGTGATTCACATAAACCCGGACGCCAGGCCAGTACACCACAAGGCCAGAGCGGTGCCGTACGTGATGCGGGAAAAGATAGAAGGCGAATTGGACCGCCTGCTGAGGGAAGGCATCATCTCGCCAGTCGAATTCAGTGACTGGGCGAGCCCGATTGTGCCGGTGCTCAAGGCGGATGGGTCGGTCAGGATATGTGGTGATTACAAGGCCACCATCAATCGTGTGTCACTCCAAGACCAGTACCCGCTACCGAGAGCGGAGGACCTCTTTGCGACGCTATCCGGTGGCAAACCTTTTTCAAAATTGGACCTGACCTCAGCTTACATGACCCAGGAGCTGGCGATAGTGTCGAAGAAGCTGACCATCACGACACGCAAGGGGATGTTTGAGTACAACAGATGTCCGTTCGGGATTTGCTCGGCCGTCGCGATCTTCCAACGAAATATGAAAAGCCTCCTCAAGTCGATTCCAGGGACGGTGGTTTTTCAGGATGACATCCTCATCACGGGTTACGATACTGAAGAACACCTCCACAACCTGGAGGAGGTGCTACGCAGACTGGACCGGGTAGGGCTGCAACTGAAAAAGCCGAAGTGCGTCTTCCTAGCTCCAGAGGTAGAATTCCTGGGGATGAGGGTAGCAGCAGACGGGATCAGCCCTACTGCATCCAAGACGGAAGCGATCCAGAGAGTACCCAGACCCCGTAACACGACGGAGCTGCGTTCATTCCTGGGACTCCTGAACTATTTTGGTAACTTTCTTCCCGAATTGTGCACGCTGCTAGAGCCGCTACACATGCTCCTACGCAAAGGTCGTGAATGGGTCTGGGGTGACAGCCAGGAAAGGGCTTTTAATAGAGCACGCAATTTGTTATGTTCCAACAATCTGTTAACACTCTATGACCCATGTAAGAAACTTGTGTTAACGTACGATGCGTTGTGCTGTGGTGTTGGGTGTGTGTTGCAGCATGTCAATGCCAAGGATCAGTTACAGCCGGTAGTTTATGCCTCCAGAAGTCTGTCCCAGGCAGAAAGGGGCTATGGGATGGTAGAAAAGGAGGCGTAAGTATGTGTATATGCGGTAAAGAAAATGCACCAGTACCTGTTTGGCAGGAAATTTGAGCTGGAGATAGATCACAAACCCCTAACGTCCCTTTTGGCCGACAACAAGGCCATAAATGCAAACGCATCAGCCCGCATACAGAGGTGGGCACTCATGTTAGCCGCCTATGACTACACAATTCGGCACAGACTGGGCACCGAAAACTGCGCCGATGCACTCAGCAGGCTCCCACTAGCCACCACTGAGGGGGCTACCGAGCATGCTGCTGAGATGGTCATGGCTGTTGAGGATTTCGGAAGCGAAGGCTCACCCGTGACAGCCCATCAGATTAAAGTCTGGACAAATAGAGACCCGCTATTGTCTCTAGTCAAGAAATGTGTCCTGAATGGGGACTGGGCAGCCACGTACAGGGCATGCCCTGAGGAATTTAAACCATTTCACAGGCGCAGGGATGAACTCTCAATTCAGGCCGCTTGCTTACTGTGGGGAAACCGCGTAGTCATGCCCCAGATGGGCAGAGAGGTGTTCATTAGAGAACTCGACAATGAGCACCCGTGCATTGTCACAATGAAGGCAATTGCCAGGTCACACGTTTGGTGGCCAGGGATAGACGCAGATCTGGAACTTCGTGTTCGCAGGTGCAACACGTGTGCCCAGCTGGGCAATGCGCCCAGGGAAGCCCCCCTTCGCCCCTGGCCATGGCCCGCCAAGCCTTGGTCACGCATCCATGTGGACTACGCAGGTCCTTTCATGGGAAAAATGTTTTTGGTTGTAGTCGACACTTACTCCAAATGGATCGAGTGTGACATTTTAAATTCAAGCACATCCTCTGCCACGGTAGAAAATCTACGGGCAATGTTCGCCGCCCACGGTCTACCGGACATTTTGGTCAGCGACAATGGCCCATGCTTCACAAGCACTGAATTCCAGGACTTCATGGCAGGCAATGGAATCAACCATGTCAGAACGGCACCGTTCAAGCCGGCCTCAAACGGCCAGGCAGAACGAGCAGTGCAGATAATCAAACAGGGGATGCTCAGAATCCAAGAGAGTTCCCTACAGATCCCGACCACACTCGCTCACAGGGGTTCCATCCGCAGAGCTGCTAATTAAAAGGACACTGAAAACCAGTTATCCCTTATACACCCCACCATGAAAGAAATTGTCGAGAGCAGGCGCCAGTCACAATATGACTACCATGATAGGAATGCGAGGGCGCGATGTATTGATGGAAATGACCCTGTTTTTGTCCTCAACTATGCTGCAGGGTCCAAATGGCTTGCAGGCACTGTGATTGCCAAAGAGGGAAATAGGATTCTGGTCGTTAAACTTACCAATGGACAAATCTGCCGCAAACATGTGGATCAAACAAAAAGGAGGTTCAGCAACCCCATAGAAGAAGCAGAGGAAGAACACGATATAGAGTTCACTCCTCCACAGGTGACCGAACACAGGAACCAAAGGGAGGAGAGCCCAGTCACTGTGGGCAGTCCGGATAGGCCTGAGGCACCGCAAACAGCAGACACTCAGGCCAGCGCCCAACAACCGGAGCCCCAACTCAGGCGCTCTACAAGAGAGCGTGAACCACCAGAGAGTCGCAACCTGTGATCCCAATAAGACTTTGGCGGGGGAGGTGATGTCATGTATTCAACCAGCATTGTAACCCATGTATAATCTGACCTAAATTGTACACTGTGAGAACAATGACCATTAAGTGGTGAACTTGTGGGAGACACTCCTAACCTGGACCTTCAGATATAAAAGGGTCAGCTCCACCCACTTCCAGCACTTGAGTGCTAAGGAATAAAGGACAGATCACAGACTGACCTTCTCTCAAGCATGGGCCTCGTGTACATTTATACTGTGTAGTAAGGACGTATCAGCAGCTAAGTAAAGTACCAGCGGAATCTCCACTGAGTCTTTGGTCGTAGCCATCTAAAGCATGGTCGAGGATCCACATCGATTTTGCGGGCTCTTTGCTGGGAAAGATGTTTTTTGTTGTGGTGGATGTATATTCAAAGTGGATAGAGTGTATTATTATGTCATCCAGTATGTCTACAGCTACTATTGAGAGCCTTCGTGTCATGTTTGCTTCTCATGGTTTTCCTGACATTGTTGTGAGCGATAACAGATCTTGCTTCACAAGTTTGGAGTTTCAAGAGTTCATGAAACTCAATGGTATTAGACATGTGAGGTCAGTCCCATTCAAACCTGCTTCTAATGGTCAAGCAGAGCGTGCTGTTCAAACGATCAAGCAGAGTCTGAAACGTGTAACTCAGGATTCACTGCAGACTCGCTTGTCCTGTATACTGCTCAGTTACAAGACCAGAACTCACACGCTTACTAGGGTCTCCCCTGCTGAACTACTGATGAAGTGAAATCTCAAGACCAAGCTTCTCTTGTTCATCCCGATTCGAATGATCGTGTTGAAAACAGACGTCATCGTCAGCAATGGTATCATGATCGTGCTGCTGTGTCACATGACATCTCTGTCAACAAACCAGTTTATGTACTGAACTATGGTCAAGGTCCAAAGTGGATCGCCGGTACTGTTACAGCCAAGGAGGGTAACAGAGTGTTTATTGTTGTGCTCAAGAATGGGTAAACATGCAGGAAACATGTTGATCAGATAAAACTGCGGCACACGGATGAACTGGAACTGCTTGAGGAAGATGCAGTCAGTGACCAACCAACCAATGTTCATTCATCACGGGACTTTGCTGTCATTATTGAAACTGGACCTCTAGTCCCTGATGTGGTCACCACCACTTGTTGTGCGAGGTCCCTTGGGGAAGAGTGACCATAATATTGTAGAATTCTTTATTAAGATGGAGGGTGACACAGTTAATTCAGAGACTAGGATCCTGAACTTAAGGAAAGGTAACTTCGATGGTATGAGACGTGACTTGGCTAGAATAGACTGGTGAGTGATACTTAAAGGGTTGACGGTGGATAGGCAATGGCAAACATTTAAAAATCACATGGATGAATGTCAACAATTATCCATCCCTGTCTGGCATAAAAATAAAATGGGGAAGGTGGCTCAACCGTGGCTAACAAGGGAAATTAAGGATAGTGTTAAATCCAAGGAAGAGGCATTTAAATTGACCAGAAAAAGCAGCAAACCTGATGACTGGGAGAATTTTGGAAACAGCAGAGGAGGACAAAGGGTTTAATGAGGAGGGGGAAAATAGAGTATGAGAGGAAGCTTGCTGGGGAGATAAAAACTGACTGCAAAAGCTTCTATAGATATGTGAAGGGAAAAAGATTAGTGAAAACAAACGTAGGTCCCTTGCAGTCAGATTCAGGTGAATTTATAATGGGGAACAAAGAAATGGTGGACTAGTTAAACAAATACATTGTTTCTGTCTTCACGAAGGAAGACACAAATAACCTTCCGAAATACTAGGGAACCGATGGTCTAGTGAGAAGGAGGAACTGAAGGATATCCTTATTAGGCGGGAAATTGTGTTAGGGAAATTGATGGGATTGAAGGCCGATAAATCCCCGGGCCTGTTAGTCTGCATCCCAGAGTATTTAAGGAGGTAGCCCTAGAAATAGTGGTGATCATTTTCCAATAGTCTATCGACTCTGGATCAGTTCCTATGGACTGGAGGGTAGCTAATGTAGCACCACTTTTTAAGAAAGGAGGGAGAGAGAAAACAGGTAATTCTAGACCGGTTAGCCTGACATCAGTAGTGGGGAAAATGTTGGAATCAATTATTAAAGATGAAATAGCATCACATTTAGAAAGCAGTGACGGGATCGAACCAAGTCAGCATGGATTTATGAAAGGAAAATCCTGCTTGACAAATCTTCTGGAATTTTTTGAGGATGTAACTGGTAGAGTGGAAAATGGAGAACAAGTGGATGTGGTGTATTTGGACTTCCAAAAGGTTTTTGACAAGGTCCCAGACAAGAGATTGGTGTGCAAAATTAAAGCACATGGTATTGGGGGTGATATACTAACATGGATAGACAACTGGTTGGCAGACAGGAAACAGAGAGTTGGGATAAACGGGTCCTTATCAGAATGGCAGGCAGTGACTAGAGGGGTACCGCAGGGCTCAGTGCTGGGACTCCAGCTATTTACAATATACATTAATGATTTGGATGAGGGAATTGAGTGTAATATCTCCAAGTTTGCAGATGACACTAAGCTGGGTGGCATTGTGAGCTGTGAGGAGGACGCTAAAAGGCTGCAGGGTGACTTGGACAGGTTAGGTGAGTGGGCAAATGTGTGGCAGATGCAGTATAATGTGGATAAATGTGCGGTTATCCATTTTGATGGCAAAAACACGAAGGTAGAATATTATCTGAATGGCAGCAGATTAGGGAAAGGGGAGGTGCAGCGAGACCTGGGTGTCATGGTACATCAGTCATTGAAAGTTGGCATGCAGGTTCAGCAGGCGGTGAAGAAGGCAAATGGTATGTTAGTCTTTATAGCTAGGGGATTTGAGTATAGGAGCAGGGAGGTCTTACTGCAGTTGTACAGTGCCTTGGTGAGGCCTCACTTGAAATATTGTATTCAGTTTTGGTCTCCTAATCTGAGGAAGGACATTCTTGCTATTGAGGGAGTACAGCAAATGTTCACCAGACTTATTTCCGGGATGGCAGGACTAACATATGAGGAGGGACTGGATCGACTGGGCCTCTATTCACTGGAGTTTAGAAGGATGAGAGGGGATCTCATAGAAATATATAAAATTCTGACGAGAATGGACAGGTTAGATGCAGGAAGAATGTTCCCAATGTTGGGAAGTCCATAACCAGGGGACATGGTCTAAGGATAAGGGGTAAGCCATTTAGGACTGAGATGAGGAGAAACTTCTTCACTCAGCGAGTTGTTAACCTGTGGAATTCCCTACCGCAGAGAATTGTAGATGCCAGTTCATTGGATATATTCAAGAGGGAGTTAGATATGGCCCTTACGGCTAAAGGGATCAAGGGGTATGGAGAGAAAGCAGGAAAGGGGTACTGAGGTGAATGATCAGCCATGATCTTATTGAATGGTGGTGCAGGCTCGAAGGGCCGAATGGCCTATTCCTGCACCTATTTTCTATATTACTATGTTACTCCCATCAGATCAGTTACTCAGCCTTCAGTCACAACTGACTCAGAATGCTCGCCTTGAACTGAAATTGAACTGAGAATATCAACTCGTGAGCGGAAAGTCCCAGACCATCTTAATTTGTAAAAAGACTGATATTAAGATCTTGAAAGGGGATGTTGTTATGTATTTATGCCTGGGGTCACCAGACAACAGGGGGCGCTACTGTCGGAGGTCATCGGCTGTACGCGCCCGTGCGATGTCACTGGTATATAAGCGCGGGTACCATGTCACGCGGGTTACCTTGGGCATGAATAAAGTTGGATCAGGTTTACACCTGAGGCAGTTTACAGTGACAAGTCTTTTGAGTCATTACATTCATTACTCCGGAAGAAAAATGAAAAAGAGGACAAAATCGTTGTAGACACGGCCCCAACGATTGAGGCAGTAAATCAACAAAGAAACCGGTGAGTGCGCCCCGTTTTGGTCAGAGGGTAATTTCAGCCCCAGACACTGAGGGAATAGATAAGGGTGATTAATTTATGTCTATATGCAATATGGCATGATTTGATTTATTAATTTGCTTTGGAATGTTTATTTTGTGTTGGGTTTTATTTTTGGATTGTGGCCAAGCAGATGTTGTGATGGCCAGTAACACTGAAGGTAACCTGTTGGTGAATGGTGAATTGGGGTTGTGTTTACTGGTATCGCACTTGGATGTATTCTTCACGGACAGCCGAGCCGGAAAGGGCTGTCGAGGTTGCCTCCTCCTTTCCTCCTCCCCTCGTCCTACTTCTGCTCCTGCTCCTCCTCCTGCTCCTCAGTTGCTCGCCGGATAGCTAGTGGCACGGGATGGGCCCTGATGATGGTGAGGTTGTGCAGCATTCAGCAGACCACCACGAATCTTGACATCTACTCAGCCGAGTACAGCAGGGCTCCTCCAGAGTGGTCCAAGCAGCAGAAGCGCTATTTAAGGACGCCAATGGTCTGCTCGATTACATTTCATGTGGCAGCGTGCCTTTCATTGTATGCACGCTGCTCACGTGTGTGTGGACGGTGCACAGAGTCCTGAGCCATGTCGTCAGCGGATAGCCCTTGTCATCCAGTAGCCACCCTCTGGTTTGTTGTGGTGGCTCAAATGCAGATGGCAGAGTGGACTGCTGAAGAATGAAGGCACCGTGACTGCTGCCAGTATATCAGGCAGTGACATCATGATTCGCTGCCTATGGTCACATACCAGCTAGACGTTGAGGGAGTGGAATCCTTTTGTGCCTGCAAAGCAACGTGCATGTGGTCAATGGCACACTGCACTATGGGAAAGCCTGCAATCCTCCCAAAGCTGCTTGCTCAGTCCGCCTGGTGGTCTCTGCTAAGAGAGAAAGACATGTAGTCACCTCCCTTTGAATAGAGAGCCTCAGTAACCTCCCTTATGCAACAGTGGATGGCAAACTACGAGATGTTGCAAATATCTTCTGCTCCAGCCTGAAGGAGCCCGACACATAAAGGTTCATGGCCACGATCACCTTCACTGCCACTGGCAATATGTACCTGAGCTTACAGTTGTGGCTGCAGCAGGTGGCAGATTTCAGGAAGGACTTCCTTACTAAAGTGCAGACATTTCACACGTTGTTCCTCGCTAAGGTTCAGGTCAGAGAATTGTTCCCTGAACACACAGGCAGATAAGGCCTCCTACTGAGAACCCTTCTCCCCCTTTTCCTCCTCCCTCTTCGAGCATCTTGTCCTGCTCTGTGCCACCTCCCCTCTTCTCCCAGTCATGCTGTAGTCCAAGTGGAATACCTACTACTGTATCCATGTCTGGGAGCAAGTGGTTTGTGCAGATGCCTTGAAGTCAGGACAAAGTCCTTCAGCACCTGCCACACCACACCCTGTGGACTTTAGCAACTTTAAATAACTCTAGCAACCACCAGACACTTGTAGAATTGCAGCAACAGCCAGTAGAAATCAATCAGCAACTAACCTGTAATGATCCCTTTAAATGGCGCTGGTGTGGGTTTCTTCCTGCTGCTGAACGTGTTTTCAGCTGTGCAAGGTTAAGAGAGGGCATTAGCTGGAGCGTTGAGCTCCAATTTGGTCGCACTGGTGTCAAACTGACATCAGGATGTGCTTACTCTGCATACTTCCAGGGGCCGCTTGCTGTGCACACGCTAACGCCCCACCAATACAGCATCCACCGCAACTCGCACCTGAAGTGCACGCACATGCCGCAAACGCCATTTTGGACATCTAAGGACATTCATAGCGCCCAAAGAACAGGTGAGACAGATTCATATTTTGCACCCAGTATGTCTTAAAATCATTCAGATTGGGATGACAATAATAATCTCTCACATGTATGATGATAGACCAGAGTACAAAATAGTGCAAATTCAATCAGAAAATCTCTGCAGGCAAAATATTCTTCTCAAAGGTGACAGCTCTTACGTATGTTCTACCTCCCTGGATTTTTGCAGAGGCCATTGGTTTTCCTTCAGTATTCATCTAAGCACATTAACACAATTGTTGAGGAGAGGTTTCAGCAAAATAAATTTATTGATATAATTATGTATCTTCATTGAATTTTTAATTTGTAGCAGTAAGGTGCTGTTAATGCAGTTTGAAAAATTAACCAAGATTACAACTTTTTAATTATCGGCTGTTTAATAACTAATGTGGCATTAGAAGGTGAGTGCTGAAAACAGACAGTTCTACTTTACAAGGTGGGTATTATCATTTGTGTGATTAAATGTGGGCCAAAAGCCCATGGGATGACTGTATAGTCGGCTGTCTATGATTATCTCATTGTTATGTATGGTGCAGGTAATAAACGCCACAGGGGTATTATGAAGCATCTTTGACATATTTAGTGATGTAGTTATGGTTTATTATCCTGAACGTGTCCTAGTCATGCTTTTTAATGAAAGTGAAAAATAAATTTGTAATTTATTTTAATGTGCAACTCTTTCAATGATATAAATTATAGTAAGTACATTTTTATTACAGTGTCACTATTTTATAATATAATATACCAGACTCTTTTCAATAGAAATAATTTGCCATTTTAGATAACTGATCAATACTAATCATAGAGAACGTATAATAATCACATAACTTACTTTTTCATTTGTAATATACAAACTCTAATAGTGAAATTTGTGCTGTTTTAATTTTAATACAAATTATCATCAGCTCTCAAACAAGAATTAAAATGGTGATTTTTTTTCCAGTTCAGACAAGGTAGGTTGACTTTGTACCTGTGAATTAGGATCATTAGTTAAGCTAATTACAAATACCAGATCCTCGGATAGAAATACCAGTCGAGCGGGAGGAACTGCAATGTGAGCCAGGAGGGAGGGTCTGCAATTCAGGGTGGTACCTCAATCGGCCCACCACCACCTTCTCAGGGGCCACCGGGGATAGACAATACATGCCGGCCCTGTCAGCGACGCCCACATCCAAAGGAATAATTTTAAAAATATTGGACTGCGGGAGTGTGGGGGAGTGGGCACTTCTTCTGCCTGCCCCACTTACAACCAAAGACAACTTTGAGATCATGTCTGGGTGCATTCCTGGGAATTCCACCCAGTTCACCACTGATAGGCCCAGTGGGACCTATACCCAATGTGAGCTTTAAGTTAGCTCTAAGAAGGAAAATACAAAGGTAATCGATAACCCTTAAAAGGATGGCCTTGCTCCCAGGGGGAACTGTAATAATTACACTGGCATCTATCTTCAGTGTCTTTCAGGCTCCAGCTATCACCATTCAGAATGGTAGGGTGCTGTTGTTGCTTCCACCTCTTCAGCAAGGCAGGCACGTCTGTCACAGTCAGCATCCCAGTGATCCCACCCCTGGGGTTGTGATATAGATTCAACGGCAGGGAAAAGCAGCGAGAGGAAGTCCTGCCCAGGTTTAACGAAAATCCTGTGTTTTGTCGGAGTTAACAGGATATGTCTCTGGAAATTTAATTCAGAATGGGAAATACTTTTAAGGAATTTTTTGTCAGGTGTCAACCTTGACTCAGTGGTAGCATATTTGCCTCTGAATCAGAAGGTTGTGGGTTCAGAACTCACTCCAAAGACATGAGCACATAATCCAGGCTGACACTCCAGTGCAGTACTGAGGGGGTGCTGCACTGTCAGAGATGCTAGCCGGAATTTTCTCTGAAACAACAGGTGGGTTTGGAGCGTGGGGGCAGTAGAATTGTTAAAAATGGGATTCCCGACCTGATCCCGCCTACAACTCGCCCACTTCAGGTTATGATGGAGGTGGGATGGGGGCGAGGCGTCCAACCCACTCCCAGGGGGTGGTGCCTTAATTTAAATATTGTAATGAGGCTGGAAGCCTCTTTTTTCACCTCCATTTTGGTTTTAACTGCCTGTGGACGGGTTTCATACAATTCGTGAAGCTCGGCAGTTAAACCGAGGTGGGGACTGCTGAATCCAGGAGTAGCTTTATACCTACCTCCTGGATCCAGGGTCTCTAGCGAACCCACCCACCACCCCCCGCACTCCCCCGCCCACCGCCCCCCACCACTGCAATCGGAGACCCCCCTCACGAAGCATCCGATCACCTTCCCAGGCCTCCAATCCCCACCATGAGGTTCCCGCACCCCCAGCTAACCTACCCCCCGGCCAACCAATGATGCTGAGGCTGGCCACAATTCTCTGGTGGCCAGCCCCGATCCTCTCTGCCCCTTTGCCAGGTACCACCCCTCCCCGTCGACCACTTGCGATCTCCTCCCTCCCCTCTTGATCTCCGATCTAGCCCATGCTGAACCCCAAACCCTACTAGCCGATCCCTGAGCTCTCTCCGATCCTTGCCCAACATCCCTCCCGATCCTCCAACCGCCTCCCAATCCCCAATCCCACCCCGATCCCCGACCCCCGACAATCCTCTGGCCAACCGCCCCCCACCCCCCTCGGCATCACCCGCCCCGATCCCTGACAATGCCAATCCCCACCCCCCATCCTCGACCATGCCGACCCCACGATCCCTTCTCCCGGACCGACCTCTCGCATCTGAGGCCTACCCGCCTCTCCATCTAGCTGCCGGCGAGCGGGAATCCTCAGCCTCACAATCAAATCAAGCCCTGATGTTAAAGTCGGCAGAGCCTGTGGGAAACCCAGCCTCCCGGGTTTCCTGCCGGCCTCAGAAGCCCCCCACCCCCACCCTTGAGAAAATCCAGCCACTGTCTTTCAGAAGAGAAATTAAACAGAGCCCCTATCTGCGTTTTCAGATGGATGTAAAAGTCCCACGGCGCTCTTTGCAGAAGAGTGGGGAAGTTCTCCTGTTCTCCTGACCAATATTGATCCCTCAACTAACATCACAAAAAATGGATAATCTGATCACATGGCTGCTGTGTTTTCCTACATTGCAACAATGACGATACTTCAAAAGTACTTAGTTGGCTGTAAAGTGCTTTAAAATATCCTCAGGTTATAAGAGATGCCATTTATGATTTTAGACAGAAATGTGTTTTCTTTCTTGCTTTGTGTCAATAATGGCTGGGTAGTGTGTGTTAAAGTAATCAGGTGAGATGTTCCAATACAATGGGGAGAAAATTCCAGTTGGAGGTTTCCTTTGGACGAACGCCTCCAACCCGAAAATCTTTTACAAAAATATCTGGTGATCCCGGAGGCGCCTTCGCTTCTGGTCGGAGGCCGTCATTCCATGGGCAGTGTATGGGGAGAGGACTTCCCTGTACGTACCGACATGCTGGAGTCACGTGGGCCTGGACCACCAATCACACGGTAGTATTCTCATTGATAAAAATGGGATCTCCGTTTTTACAAGTTCACATTACTATCAATGAGAAAACCGTCCTAAAACAAGAACACAACATAAAAAATAAAAAAAACACCTTACATATTTAAAATTAATTGAAATTAAAGTTAATTAAATGTTTTAGAAAAAATATATACATTTTAGAATTTTTTTTAATGTGTTTTAATAGGGTTTAAAACAAACTTACCTTAATGGACAGGGTTTTTAACATAAAAATGTATGATAAATTTAATTTTTATATGTGTTAAAACTCTTATGCTGGTAAAAGTAAGCTATAGCCTGCTTTCACCAGGCGTAAGAGTTTGAAGGACATTCACTGGGCAAGAGATGGGTAAATAGCCCTATCTCTCCCACGCGAATGTCCTTCTCCCGGGGATGCGGAGGGTCCGTCAAGGGAAATTTTGACAGATCGGAAAATCCGGTTTTCGACACATGCGCATCTCACCCCGAAAACCGGCTTTTGCGAGGCCTCGCTGGGTCCGTGCGCTCTCCATATGGACCTGGCGAGGCTAGAATTTTCAGCACTATATCTATGTTTGTCAGATAAAATGGTTCATAATATACAGAGTTTTGCATTTTATTTCACGTGTGAGCTTTATCTGGTTAAAAATTCCACTAAGGCAATTAGTGCAAACCTTATTCATTTGACCTCTCACATCAAAGGGGCTTAGGATAAAGTCTACCCTTTCCTGTAGCTTCTTTAGTTCAGCAGGATTAAGCAGGAGTACTCCACATGAAAACTCTGTATCTAAGGGATATGGCTCCATTCTGTTGCCAAGAGGCATGAGAAAACTACTGTTCCTGTTAACCATGCTTGTATCTTTTATTTCAAGAGGCTGTTCTAACTGCTATAGAAGGATAAGTGAGAGGTCTAATGAACCTCTTGTAATAATTCCTGGTAATCTGGTATGAGCCTAATTTGCTGCATTTTTAAATGTGCCGACTTTTGTCAATAAATTTAACTAGTTGTTTTACTTTGTGCATAATAATTCTGCTTATCTGAGTGGCCTGAAGCAGTAATGTATTCAAATTCCACAACACAATTTATTAACATTGAGATCATTGTTAATCCCCATGTCTATACACACTAAAGGATTAAGAAAGCAGAAACACAGGTTTCAGATTAGAAGGAGTGAAGTTTATTTCCTGAGATTGTCATCAAACCTTTACTAAGAAAATTGTGCCAAGAACCGAGAATTGTAACAAGATAGAGGTCCAAATTCGCTCGCGCCGCGTTTGGAGCACTAAGTTTTATCGGTTTGATCATTTAGCGCCCGGTGAGATGGGCTGCTAGTTTGTGGGAAATTGGGCATTTTTCCCTCAGAACTGCAGCGAGGCGGTACCGGAGGCGTTAATGGCCTCAGTGGGGCGCTGCAGAGGTGCTAGTACCAGGGCTGCACCCAATTTCAGCTGACTTTCATTCATGATAATCAGCCTGTTGTTTATTCCACTTCTTAAAAGGGATGTCATTTCTGGCAGCAACTGGTCATTTTCATAATTTCCGCAGTTGACTGAGAGCTGCAAGAAAGGTCTGTGATGGCTGCTCCAAGATCTCATACAAGGGCCACTCGGTTCAGTGATCCAGCATTGCAGACATTGGTGGGGGCAGTGGAGAGAAGGAAGGATGCACTACTTCCTCCATCTGGGAGAAGACCAGCTCCACAGGGTTTTAGCACCATGTGGGCAGAGGTGGCTGCGGAGATGTCGGCGGTCAACAGAAGCCCAACACAGTGCCACAAGTAATTCAACGACCTCACCCGGTTAGTCAAGGTGAGGACATGTTTCCACACTTCTTACATATCAGCCTCTGAGCCTCTGTCTGTGCACACTCTGCGAACCAGCACTTAACCCAGCAGGCAACCACCAACCATCTGTGCCTACTCACAGTCACAGCCTTATTTCATGCCTTGCCTACATTCACAGCTATTTAACCCCAGCAGGCACATCTTCCACACACATAACTGGACTCTTACTCACACAGCTTCCTTTCTTTTGCAAGCCAAGATGGCACATGAGAGGATGGAGCAGCAGCAGACTGGAAGAGCGAGTGCTGTGGCTCATTGGCCCGCAGGTGGTGGACCTCGGAGACGTCGAGCCCGCTGAGGGTAACAATGGTATCTTTATCCCCTCTTCTCATCCCTCTTCCCCGTTAAAATCGAAGGCCTTATCACTTTCTAGTTCCTCATTCTGTCTGCCTTCCTTTCTCCATTCCTGCCCCCTGCCCTCACCTTAATGCGACTTGTGCCTTTTATGCAATCAGATAATCAGCTAGCAGATTAGCAGCCTGTGTCTGACCCCCCCCCCCACCAACCCAGGCACGAGGGAGAAGAGGGGGACAAGGATGAGGAGAGGTAGGAGGAGAAAGAGCCAAGCACTGGCATCACTGCTTCGCTCACCCACAGGCATCAGCTCAGATACTGCCACTACATGGTCCTTAGAGGTTAGCTTAGTACAGGGGTCTGCCCTGGGTGATGCACCGGGGCCTAGTGGGCAGCACACCATCAAGGGGAAAGGGAAGCTCAGCAACCATCTCTCTGGAGGGCGAGTTCGCGCGTGAGTTCTGCTGCACAGGACTCAGATGAGAACCTTGATGGGCAGGCGTTCACACAAAGAGTGATGGCCATGCACTCTGACATGATAGGTGCAATGGCAAGGGTGCCCGAGAGCCTGTCAGAAGTGGTAAGGAGCGTGCAGGAGTCCATCTCGTACATTGTGCACAGCTCTGCACACACCATGGAGTCCTTCATTGCCAGCGTGCAGACGATGGGGGACTCCCAGACAGTCCGTGCACGCCCAGACCTCGTGACTCGTGTAATAGGTGATGTGGCAGCTTCCATTGCGGCACAGGCGGAAGAAATGATTAAGAAAGGGAAGATAGACTATGAAAGTAAATTAGCACAAAATATAAAAACAGATAGCAAGAGTTTCTATAGATATATAAAAAGGAAAAGAGTGGCTAAAGTAAATGTTGGTCCCTTAGAGGACGAAACCGGGGAATTAGTAATGGGGAACATGGAGATGGCAGAAACTCTGAACAAATATTTTGTATCAGTCTTTACGGTAGAGGACACTAACAATATTCCGACAGTGGAAAGTCAAGGGGCTTTAGGGGGGGAGGAAATTAACACAATCACAATCACTAAGGAGATGGTACTCAGTAAGATAATTGGACTAAAGGCAGATAAATCCCCTGGACCTGATGACTTGCATCCAAAGGTCTTAACAGAAGTAGCGGCAGGGATAGTGGATGCATTGGTTGTAATTTAACAAAATTCTCTGGATTCTGGGAAGGTCCCAGCAGATTGGAAAACTGCAAATGTAACGCCCCTATTTAAAAAAGGAGGCAGACAAAAAACAGGAAACTATAGACCAGTTAGCCTAACATCTGTGGTTGGAAAATGTTGGAGTCCATTATTAAAGAAGCAGTAGCAGGACATTTGGAAAAGCAAACTTCGGTCAGGCAGAGTCAGCATGGATTTATGAAGGGGAAGCCATGTTTGACAAATTTGCTGGAGTTCTTTGAGAATATAACGAACAGGTTGGATGAAGGGGAACCAATGGATGTGCTGTATTTAGACTTCCAGCGGGCATTTCACAAGATGCCACATAAAAGGCGCAAGATAAAAGTTCACGGGGTTGGGCTAATATATTAGCACGGATAGAGGATTGGCTAACTAACAGAGAACAGAGAGTCGGGATAAATGGTTAATTCTTTGATTGGCAACCAGTAACTAGTGGGGTGCTGCAGGGATCAGTGCTGGGACCCCAACTATTTACAATCTATATTAAAGACTTGGAAGAAGGGACGGAGTGTAACGTAGCCAAGTTTGCTGACGATACAAAGATGGGAGGAAAAGCAATGTGTGAGGAGGACACAAAAAATCTGCAAAAGGACATAGATAGACTAAGTGAGTGGGCACAAATTTGGCAGATGCAGTATAATGTTGGAAAGTGTGAGGTCATGCACTTTAGCAGAAAAAAATCAAAGAGCAAGTTATTATTTAAATGGAGAAAGATTGCAAAGTGCCGCAGTACAGTGGGACCTGGGGATACTTGTGCATGAAACACAAAAGGATAATATGCAGGTACAGCAAGTGATCAGGAAGGCCAATGGTATCTTGGCCTTTATTGCAAAGGGGATGGAGTATAAAAGCAGGGAAGTCTTGCTACAGCTATATAAGGTATGGTGAGACCACACCTGGAATACTGCGTGCAGTTTTGGTTTCCATATTTACGAAAGGATATACTTGCTTTGGAGACAGTTCAGAAAAGGCTCACTAGGTTGATTCCGGTGATGAGGGGGTTGACTTATGAGGAAAGGTTGAGTAGGTTGGGCCTCTACTCATTGGAATTCAGAAGAATGAGAGGTGATCTTATCGAAACGTATAAGATTATGAGGGAGCTTGAAAAGGTGGATGCAGAGAGGATGAGTCCACTGATGGGGGAGACTAGAACTAGAGGGCATAGAAACATAGAAAATAGGTGCAGGAGTAGGCCATTTGGCCCTTCGAGCCTGCACCACCATTCAATAAGATCATCGTTGATCATTCCCTCAGAACCCCTTTCCTGCTTTCTTTCCATCCCACCTGATCCCCTTCGCCGTAAGGGCCATATCTAACTCCCTCTTGAATATATCCAATGAATTGGCATCAACAACTCTCTGCGGCAGGGAATTCCACAGGTTAACAACTCGGCGAGAGGCGGGAGTTCCGGGGATCGGAGAAGCCTACAAAAGACCAGTGAGACCAGGAGCAGCGTGAGTTCAGCGAGAGGCGGGAGTTCCGGGGATCGGAGAGGCCTACAAAAGGCCAGTGAGACCAGGAGCAGCACGAGTTCGGTGAGAGGCGGGAGTTCCGGGGCTCGGAGAAGCCTACAAAAGGCCAGTGAGACCGGGAGCAGCGCAAGTTCGGCGAGAGGCGGGAGTTCCGGGGATCGGAGAGGCCTACAAAAGGCCAGTGAGACTGGGAGCAGCGCGAGTTCGGCGAGAGGCGGGAGTTCCGGGGATCGGAGAGGCCTACAAAAGGCCAGTGAGACCGGGAGCAGCGCGAGTTCGGCGAGAAGCGGGAGTTCCGGGAATCGGAGAGGCCCACAAAAGGCCAGTGAGACCAGGAGCAGCGCGAGTTCGGCGAGAGGCGGGAGTTCCGGGGATCGGATAGGCCTACAAAAGGCCAGTGAGACCAGGAACAGCGCGAGTTCGGTGAGAGGCGGGAGTTCCGGGGATCGGAGAGGCCTACAAAAGGCCAGTGAGACCGGGAGCAGCGCGAGTTCGGTGAGAGGCGGGAGTTCCGGGGATCGGAGAGGCCTACAAAAGGCCAGTGAGACCAGGAGCAGCGCGAGTTCGGTGAGAGGCGGGAGTTCCGGGATCGGAGAGGCCTACAAAAGGCCAGTGAGACCGGGAGCAGCGCGAGTTCGGCGAGAGACGGGAGTTCCGGGATCGAAGAGGCCTACAAAAGACCAGTGAGACTGGGAGCAGCGCGAGTTCGGCGAGAGACTTGTGCAGCTACAGGGAGAAGGCAAAAAAGAAGTAGAAAGAAACAGAAAGGTGACGTCACAGCCAAGGGGGTAAGTGATTGGCTGGTGATTGATGAGTAGTTTTTCTTTTTTCTCTTCTATAACAGCGAGTAAACTTCAGCATTGCTGTTGCAAATTTAAGTGTATCTAAGGGTTAAGTCATGGCAGGAGAGCTCGGTCACGTGATATGCTCCTCCTGTACCATGTGGGAACTCAGGGATACTTCCGGTGTCCCTGACGACTACGTGTGCGGGAAATGTATCCGCCTCCAGCTCCTGACGGTCCGCGTTGCAGAATTGGAGCTGAGGGCGGATTTACTCTGGAGCATCCACAATGCTGAGAATGACGTGAGTAGCACATGTACCGAGTTGGTCTTACCGCAGGTGAAGGGTCCACAGCCAGATAGGGAATGGAAGACCAGCAGGAAGAGCAGTGCAAGGAAGGTAATGCAGGGGTCCCCTGCGGTCATCCCCCTGCAAAACAGATACACCGCTTTGAGTACTGTTGAGGGGGATGACTCATCACGGGAGGGCAGCAGCAGCCAAGTTCATGGCACCGTGGCTGGCTCTGCTGCACAGGAGGGCAGGAAAAAGAATGGGAGAGCGATAGTGATAGGGGATTCAATTGTAAGGGGAATAGATAGGCGTTTCTGCGGCCGCAACCGACACTCCAGGATGGTATGTTGCCTCCCTGGTGCAAGGGTCAAGGATGTCTCGGAGCTGGTGCAGGACATTCTGAAAAGGGAGGGTGAACAGCCAGTTGTCATGGTGCACATTGGTACCAACAATATAGGTAAAAAAAGGGATGAGGTCCTCCGAGACGAATTTAAGGAGCTAGGAGCTAAATTAAAAGGTAGGACCTCAAAAGTAGTAATCTCGTGATTGCTACTAGTGCCACGTGCTAGTCAGAGTAGGAATCGCAGGATAGCTTCGATGAATACATGGCTTGAGCAGTAGTGCAGCAGGGAGGGATTCAAATTCCTGGGGCATTGGAACCGGTTCTGGGGGAGGTGGGACCAGTACAAACCGGACGGTCTGCACCTGGGCAGGACTGGAACCAATGTCCTAGGGGGAGTGTTTGCTAGTGCTGTTGGGGAGGAGTTAAACTAATATGGCAAGGGGATGGGAACCAATGCAGGGAGACAGAGGGAAACAAAATAGAGACAAAAGCAAAAGACAGAAAGGAGATGAGTAAAAGTGGAGGGCAGAGAAACACAAGGCAAAAAACAAAAAGGGCCACTGTACAGCAAAATTCTAAAGTGTCAAAGTGTAATAAAAAGGCAAGCATGAAAGCTCGGTAGGCCTCAATGCAAGGAGTATTCGGAACCCAGGAGAGGGCTCTGAGCTAGTTAGAGTGGGTGAGAGCTCAGATGAACAGGACCCCAAGAAAGAATGCAAAAGGCAGGAGGCAACAGAGCAGAGTAGCACTGGGGTAAGTGTAAACCACAAGGTGATAGGAAGGGACAATATGTATGAATATAAAGGGGCTGCAGGAGGGGTCAAAACTAAAAATCATGGTTTAAAAACTAGTATTAAAACACTCTACCTAAACGCACGCAGCATTCGAAATAAAGTAAATGAGTTGACGGCACAAATCATTACAAATGGGTATGATTTGGTGGCCATTACAGAAACGTGGTTGCAGGGTGACCAAGACTGGGAATTAAACATACAGGGGTATCTGACAATTCGGAAAGATAGACAAGAAGGGAAAGGAGGTGGGGTAGCTCTGTTAATAAAGGAAGATATCAGGGCAGTTGTGACAGACGATATTGGCTCTAATGAACAAAATGTTGAATCATTGTGGGTGGAGATTAGATAGTAAGGGGAAAAAGTTACTGGTGGGTGTAGTTTATAGGCCCCCAAATAATAACTTCACGGTGGGGCAGACAATAATCAAGGGAATAATAGAGGCATGTGAAAAAGGAACGGCAGTGATCATGGGGGATTTTAAGTTAAATATGGATTGGTCAAATCAAATCGCACGGGGTAGCCTTGAGGAGGAATTCATAGAATGCACATGGGATTGTTTCTTAGAACAGTATGTTACAGAACGACAAGGGAGCAAGCGATCTTAGATCTAGTCCTGTGTAATGAGACAGGAATAATAAACGATCTCCCAGTAAAAGATCCTCTCGGAATGAGTGATCACAGTATGGTTGAATGTGTAATACAGATTGAGGGTGAGGAAGTAGTGTCTCAAACGAGGATACTATGCTTAAACAAAGGGGACTACAGTGGGATGAGGGCAGAGTTGGCTAAAGTAGACTGGGAACACAGACTAAACGGTGGCACAATTGAGGAACAGTGGAGGACTTTTAAGGAGCTCTTTCACAGTGCTCAACAAAAATATATTCCAGTGAAAAAGAAGGGCGGTAAGAGAAGGGATAACCAGCCGTGGATAACCAAGGAAATAAAGGAGAGTATCAAATTAAACACCAATGCGTATAAGGTGGCCAAGGTTAGTGGGAAACTAGAAGATTGGGAGAATTTTAAACGACAGTAAAGAATGACGAAGAAAGCAGTAAAGAAAGGAAACATAGATTACGAAAGTAAACTTGCGCAAAACATAAAAACAGATAGCAAAAGCTTTTACCGATATATAAAACGGAAAAGAGTGACTAAAGTAAATGTTGGTCCCTTAGAAGATGAGAAGGGGGATTTAATAATGGGAAATGTGGAAATGGCTGAGACCTTAAACAATTATTTTGCTTCGGTCTTCACAGTGGAAGACACAAAAACCATGCCAAAAATTGCTGGTCACAGGAATGTGGGAAGGGAGGACCTTGAGACAATCACTATCACTAGGGGGGGTAGTGCTGGACAGGCTAATGGGACTCAAGGTAGACAAGTCCCCTGGTCCTGATGAAATGTATCCCAGGGTATTAAAAGAGATGGCGGAAGTTATAGCAGATGCATTCATTATAATCTACCAAAATTCTCTGGACTCTGGGGAGGTACCAGCGGATTGGAAAGCAGCTAATGTAATGCCTCTGTTTAAAAAATGCAGCAGACAAAAGGCAGGTAACTATAGGCCGGTTAATTTAACATCTGTAGTGGGGAAAATGCTTGAAGCTATCATTAAGGAAGAAATAGCGGGACATCTAGATAGGAATAATGCAATCAAGCAGACGCAACATGGATTCAAGAAGGGGAAATCATGTTTAACTAATTTACTGGAATTCTTTGAGGATATAATGAGCATGGTGGATAGAGGGGTACCGATGGATGTGGTGTATTTAGATTTCCAAAAGGCATTCGATAAGGTGCCACACAAAAGGTTACTGCAGAAGATAAAGGTACGCGGAGTCAGAGGAAATGTATTTGCATGGGTAGAGAATTGGCTAGCTAACAGAAAGCAGAGAGTCGGGATAAATGGGTCCTTTTCGGGTTGGAAATCGGTGGTTAGTGGTGTGCCACAGGGATCGGTGCTGGGACCACAACTATTTACAATATATATAGATGACCTGGAAGAGGGGACAGAGTGTAGTGTAACAAAATTTGCAGATGACACAAAGATTAGTGCGAAAGCATGTTGTGTAGAGGACACAGAGAGGCTGCAAAGAGATTTAGATAGGTTAAGCGAATGGGCTAAGGTTTGGCAGATGGAATACAATGTCGGAAAGTGTGAGGTCATCCACCTTGGAAAAAAAAAGGTAATATTATTTGAATGGGGAGAAATTACAACATGTTGCGGTGCAGAGGGACCTGGGGGTCCTTGTGCATGAATCCCAAAAAGTTAGTTTGCATGTGCAGCAGGTAATCAGGAAGGCGAATGGAATGTTGGCCTTCATTGCGAGAGGGATGGAGTACAAAAGCAGGGAGGTCCTGCTGCAACTGTATAGGGTATTGGTGAGGCCGCACCTGGAGTACTGCGTGCAGTTTTGGTCACCTTACTTAAGGAAGGATATACTAGCTCTGCAGGGGGTAGAGACAATTCACTAGGCTGATTTCGGAGATGAGGGGGTTACCTTATGATGATAGATTGAGTAGACTGGGTCTTTACTCGTTTGAGTTCAGAAGGATGAGGGGTGATCTTATAGAAACATTTAAAATAATGAAAGGGATAGACAAGATAGAGGCAGAGAGGTTGTTTCCACTGGTCGGGGACACTAGAACTAGGGGGCACAGCCTCAAAGTATGGGGGAGCCAATTTAAAACCGAGTTGAAAAGGAATTTCTTCTCCCAGAGGGTTGTGAATCTGTGGAATTCTCTGCCCAAGGAAGCAGTTGAGGCAAGCGTATTGAATGTATTCAAATCACAGATAGATAGATTTTTAACCAATAAGGGAATAAGGGTTACGGGGAGGGGCCGCGTAAGTGGAGCTGAGTCCACGGCCAGATCAGCCATGATCTTGTTGAATAGCGGAGCAGCTCGAGGGGCTAGATGGCCTACTCCTGTTCCTAATTCTTATGTTCTTATGTTCTTATGTTCTTATGAAGAAGTTTCTCCTCATCTCAGACCTAAATGGCCTACCCCTTATCCTAAGACTGTGTCCCCTGGTTCTGGATTCCCCAACATCGGGAACATTTTACCTGCATCTAACCTGTCCCGTCCTGTCAGAATCTTATATGTTTCTATGAGATCCCCTCTCATCCTTCTAAACTCCAATCTATAAAGGCCCAATTGATCCAGTCACTCTTCATCTGTCAGTCGTGCCATCCCGGGAATCAGTCTGGTGAACCTTCGCTGCACTTCCTTAATAGCAAGAACATCCTTCCTCAGATTAGGAGACCAAAACTGAACACAATATTCCAGGTGAGATCTCACCAAGGCCCTGTACAACTGCAGTAAGACCTCCCTGCTCCAACACTCAAATCCCCTAGCTATGAAAGCTAACATACCATTTGCCTTCTTCACCGCCTGCTGTACCTGCATGCCAACTTTCAATGACTGATGAACCATGACACCCAGGTCTTGTTGCACCTCCCCTTTTCCTAATCTTCCGCCATTCAGATAATATTCTGTCTTCGCGTTTTTGCCCCCAAAGTGGATAACCTCACATTTATCCACATTATACTGCAACTGCCATGCATTTGCCCACTTACCTAACCTGTCCAAGTCACCCTGCAGCCTCCTAGCGTCCCCCTCACAGCTCACACCGCCACCCAGTTTAATGTCACCTGCAAACTTGGAGATATTACACTCAATTCCTTCATCCAAATCATTGATGTATATTGTAAAGAGGTGGGGTCCCAGCACTGAGCCCTGCGGCACTCCACTAGTCACTGCCTGCCATTTTGAAAAGGACCCATTTATCCCGACTTTCTGCTTCCTGTCTGCCAACCAGTTCTCTATCCACGTCAGTATATTACCCCCAATACCATGTGCTTTGATTTTGCACACCAATCTCTTGTGTGGGACCTTGTCAAAAGCCTTTTGAAAGTCCAAATACACTACATCCACTCGTTCTCCCTTGTCCACTCTACTAGTTACATCCTCAAAAAATTCCAGAAGATTTGTCAAGCTTGATTTCCCCTTCATAAATACATGCTAACTTGGACCGATCCTGTTACTGTTTTCTAAATGCGCTGCTATTTCATCCTTAATAATTGATGCCAGCATTTTCTCCACTACTGATGTTAGGCTAACTGGTCTATAATTACCTGCTTTCTCTCTCCTTCCCTTTTTAAAAAGTGGTGTTACATTAGCTACCCTCCAGTCCATAGGAACTGATCCAGAGTCGATAGACTGTTGGAAAATGATCACCAATGCATCCACTATTTCTAGTCCCACCTCCTTAAGTACTCTGGGATACAAACCATCAGGCCCCAGGGATTTATCACCTTCAATCCCATCAATTTCCCCAACACAATTTCCCGCCTAATAAGGATATCCTTCAGTTCCTCCTTCTCACTAGACACTCGGTCCCCTAATACTTCCAGAAGGTTATTTGTGTCTTCCTTCGTGAAGACAGAACCAAAGTATTTGTTCAATTGGTCTGCCATTTCTTTGTTCACCTGAATCTGACTGCAAGGGACCTACATTTGTCTTCACTAATCTTTTTCTCTTCACATATCTATAGAAGCTTTTATGTTCCCGGCAAGCTTCTTCTCGTACTCTATTTACCCCTCTTAATTAAACCCTTTGTCCTCCTCTGCTGAATTCTAAATTTCTCCCAGTCCTCAGGTTTGTTGCTTTTTCTGGCCAATTTATATGCCTCTTCCTTGGATTTAACACTATCCTTAATTTCCCTTGTTAGCCACGGTTGAGTCACCTTCCCCATTTTATTCTTACTCCAGACAGGGATGTACAATTGCTGAAGTTCATCCATGATCTCAGAATAAGGGGCTGCCCATTCAGAACTGAGATGAGGAGAAATTTCTTCTCTCAGAGGATTGTAAATCTGTGGAATTTGTTGCTTCAGAGAGCTGTGGAAGCTGGGACATTGAATAAATTTAAGACAGAAATAGACAGTTTCTTAAACGTTAAGGGGATAAGGGGTTATGGGGAGTGGGCAGGGAAGTGGAGCTGAGTCCATGATCAGATCAGCCATGATCTTATTGAATGGCGGAGCAGGCGCGAGGGACTGTATGGCCTACTCCTGGTCCTATTTCTTATGTTCTTATGTTCTTATGTAATTGCACATTTTGGTGCTGTGACGGATTCAATGGTTGCTCACATGGATGTGCAGACTGCTCTCATGCAGTCTCAGCTCGATGCCATGCAACGTCTTGGTGATTTCATGCAGTCTCAGCTGCATGCCACGGAAGCTCTGACTGCTGCCATCGCCACTGGGTCCATCACAGTCGACCGGGGATCTCACGGTTTCGCAGCAGCCCAGCGATCCTTGCTCCATCAGAGTGGTGGGGACGCTGAGGTGCTGCTCCAGGGTTGAAACAGTGGGTCAGGAGAGCAGGAACCTGCTGTCCTCTCTCATTTTAACATTATTCCTGATCCCACCACTGCCAATCTGCCATTGCACTGGTCGCAGCCTGTCACCTAGCCAGCCCAGACTGCCGCTGCCCAGTCTGAGGTGGTGCAGTCTGCAGCCGGGCCTTCCAGGTCCAGAGCTGGTCGAGGGCATCCTACATGGCCATCTGTAGTCTCTGGCCCTGACACACAGCAGCCTTACACCAGCCATACTGCAGCCACAGATGAGGCACTGCAGAGGAGTACGAGAATAGGTCAACGAAAGAGGGGATATAAGGAAATGCACAAGAGTGATGAATAAATACACAGTTATTGTCATGTATTCAACCAGCATTGTAACCCATGTATAATTTGACCGAAGTTGTACACTGTGAGAACAATGACCACTAGGTGGTGAACTTGTGGGAGACACTCCTAACCTGGACCTTCAGATATAAAAGGGGACGTTCCACCCACTTCCATCACTTGAGTGCTGAGGAATAAAGGACAGGCCACAGACTGACCTTCTCTCAAGCATGGGCCTCATGTGCATTTATACTGTATAGTAAGGACGTATCAATGGCGATGAGAAACTGGGATTTAAACCACGCGAGCATGGCCACTAGCAGAACAGACGAGAGGTACTGTGTTAAGGAATGGTTGGGACAGAGATTCAACATTGGTAAAGCAGCACACAGTTCTCCAGGCAGACAAGGGCAATCGAGCATGCCCCAACATGTAGTCGAACCCAGAGGGAGAGTTCGATAGAGACAATGGCAAGCTGAACGGCGATTCAAGCCATTGCAAGGGATAATGCAGCCAGTAATGGGGCCATCAACACCTGTTAATGGCGCACTCAAGGACAATCACAGGGGCAGTCAGGGATGATCGACTGGCAAAGAACCTTTTGTTTCCAACAGCAGCTCATGTTGGAGGCATGGAGGCACACACTCAGCCGGAGTTTGCAGAGATGAGCAAAATACCTGCAGAAATTGCAGAAATGAACGCTGGGGGAAATCGCTGGAAGCGAAGTTCAGCGAGTTCATGTGGAGCACGTATACAGTTCATGCACCAGGACGTCACCGATAATGATGAAAGTGCTCCTCAATGGCATCCCAGTATCAATGGAGCTAGACACGGGGGCCAGCCAGTCCCAATGGGTATCAAACAGTTCGAAAAGTTGTGGGCGTCCAAGGCCAGGAGGCCAAAATTATCGCCGTTTGATGCACAGCTACGGACATACACAAAGGAGATAATTCCGGTGCTTGGTAGTGCCACAGTAGTCGTGACCCACAAAAATTCAGAGAACAGGTTGCCACACTGGGTTGTCCCGGGGGACGGTCCCGCACTACTGGGGAGGAGCTGTCATGAACTGGAAATAGGGCGATGTCAATGCAATTTCCTCTGTGAAGCAAGTATCATGCTCACAGATCCTGGACAAATTTGACTCATTATTTCAACCCGGCATTGGCACTTTCATGGGGGCCAAGGTAGTGATTCACGTAAACCCGGACGCCAGGCCAGTACACCACAAGGCCAGAGCGGTGCCGTACGTGATGCAGGAAAAGATCGAAGGTGAATTGGACTGTCCGCTGAGGGAAGGCATCATCTCGCCAGTCGAATTCAGTGACTGGGCAAGCCCGATTGTGCCGGTGCCCAAGGCGGATGGGTCGGTCAGGATATGTGGTGATTAAAAGGCCACCATCAATCGGGTGTCACTCCAAGACCAGTACCCGCTACCGAGAGCGGAGGATCTCTTTACGACGCTATCCGGTGGCAAACTTTTTTCAAAAAAGGAGCTGGCGAGTGAGTCGAAGAAGCTGACCACCATCACGACACACAAGGGGTTGTTTGAGTACAACAGATGTCCGTTCGGGATTCGCTCGACCGCCGCGATCTTCCAACAAAATATGGAAAGCCTCCTCAAGTCAATTCCAGGGACGGTGGTTTTTCAGGACAACAGCCTCATCACGGGTTACGATACTGAAGAACACCTCCACAACCTGGAGGAGGTGCTACGCAGACTGGACCGGGTAGTGCTGCGACTGAAAAAGGTGAAGTGCGTCTTCCTAGCTCCAGAGGTAGAATTCCTGGGGATGAGGGTAGCAGCAAACGGGATCAGCCCTACTGCATCCAAGACGGAAGCGATCCAGAGAGCACCCAGACCCCGTAACATGACGGAGCTGCGTTCATTCCTGGGGCTCCTGAACTATTTTGGCAACTTTCTTCCCAAATTGAGCACGCTGCAAGAGCCGCTACACGTGCTCCTACGCCAAGGTCGCGAATGGGTCTGTGGGGCAGCAAGGAAAGGGCTTTTAATAGAGCACGCAATTTGTTATGTTCCAACAATCTGTTAACGCTATATGACCCATGTAAGAAACTTGTGTTAACGTGCGATGCGTCGTTCTATGGTGTCGGGTGTGTGTTGCAGCATGTCAATGCCAAGCGTCAGTTGCAGCCGGTAGCTTATGCCTCCAGAAGTCTGTCCCAGGCAGAAAAGGGCTATGGGATTGTAGAAAAGGAGGCGCTAGCATGTGTTTATGCGGTAAAGAAAATGCACCAGTACCTGTTTGGCAGGAAATTTGAGCTGGAGACAGATCACAAACCCCTAACTCTTGGCCGACAACAAGGCCATAAATGCAAATGAACCGGCCCGCATCCAGAGGTGTTGAAGCTTTCGGAAGTGAAGGCTCACCCGTGACAGCCCGTCAGATTAAAGTCTGGACAAATAGAGACCTGCTGTTGTCTCTAGTCAAGAAATGTGTCCTGAATGGGGACTGGGCAGCCACGTACAGGGCATGCCCTGAGGAATTTAAACCATTTCACAGGCGCAGGGATGAACTCTTGATTCAGGCCAATTGCCTACTGTAGGGAAACCGTGTTGTCATGCCCCAGATGGGCAGAGAGGTGTTCATCAAAGAACTCCACAATGAGCACCCAGGCATTGTCATGATGAAGGCAATTGCCAGGTCACACGTTTGGTGGCCAGGGATAGACGCAGACCTGGAACTTTGTGTTCGCAGGTGCAACACGTGTGCCCAGCTGGGCAATGAGCCCAGGGAAGCCCCCCTTAGCCCCTGGTCCTGGCCCGCCAAGCCTTGGTCACGCATCCATGTGGACTACGCAGGTCCTTTCATGGGAAAAATATTTTTAGTTGTAGTAGACGCCTATTCCAAATGGATCGAGTGTGACATTTTAAATTCAAGCACATCCTCTGCCACGGGCAATGTTCGCCGCCCACGGTCTACCGGACATCTTGGTCAGTGACAATGGCCCGTGCTTCACAAGCACTGAATTCCAGGACTTCATGGCAGGCAATGGAATTAACCATGTCAGAACGGCACCGTTCAAGCCGGCCTCAAACGGCCAGACAGAACGAGCAGTGCAGATAATCAAACAGGGGATGCTCAGAATCCAAGGAGGTTCCCTACAAAGATCCTTATCACGCCTCCTGTTGGCCTACAGATCCCGACCACACTCGCTCACAGGGGTTCCACCCGCAGAGCTGCTAATGAAAAGGACGCTCAAAACCAGGTTATCCCTTATACACCCCACTATGAAAGAAATTGTCGAGAGCAGGCGCCAGTCACAATATGACTATCATGACAGGAATGCGAGGGCGTGATATATTGATGTAAATGACCCTGTTTTTGTCCTCAACTACGCTGCAGGGCCCAAATGGCTCGCAGGCACTGTGATTGCCAAAGAGGGAAATAGAATTCTGGTAGTTAAACTTACCAACTTACCAAATCTGCCGCAAACATGTGGATCAAACAAAAAGGAGGTTCAGCAATCCCATAGAAGAAGCAGAGGAAGAACACGATATAGAGTTCACTCCTCCACAGGTGACCGAACACAGGAACCAAAGGGAGGAGAGCCCAGTCACTGTGGGCAGTCTGGATAGGCCTGAGGCATCGCAAACAGCAGACACTCAGGCCAGCGCCCAACAACTGGAGCCCCAACTCAGGCGCTCTACAAGAGAGCGTGAACCACCAGAGAGAAGCAACCTGTGATCCCAATAAGACTTTGCGGGGGGAGGTGATGTCATGTATTCAACCAGCATTGTAACCCATGTATAATCTAAGACGTGAATTGGCTAGAATAGACTGGTGAGTGATACTTAAAAGGTTGACGGTGGATAGGCAATGGCAAACATTTAAAAATCACATGGATGAACATCAACAATTATCCATCCCTGTCTGGCATAAAAATAAAACAGGGAAGGTGGCTCAACCATGGCTAACAAGGGAAATTAAGGATAGTGTTAAATCCAAGGAAGAGGCATTTAAATTGACCAGAAAAAGCAGCAAACCTGATGACTGGGAGAATTTTGGAAACAGCAGAGGAGGACAAAGGGTTTAATGAGGAGGGGGAAAATAGAGTATGAGAGGAAGCTTTCTGGGGAGATAAAAACTGACTGCAAAAGCTTCTATGTGAAGGGAAAAAGATTAGTGAAAACAAACGTAGGTCCCTTGCAGTCCGATTCAGGTGAATTTATAATGGGGAACAAAGAAATGGTGGATCAGTTAAACAAATACATTGTTCTTGTCTTCATGAAGGAAGACACAAATAACCTTCCGAAATACTAGGGAACCGATGGTCTAGTGAGAAGGAGGAACTGAAGGATATCCTTATTAGGCGGGAAATTGTGCTGGGGAAATTGATGGGATTGAAGGCCGATAAATCCCCGGGGCCTGATAGTCTGCATCCCAGAGTATTTAAAGAGGAAGCCCTAGAAATAGTGGTGATCATTTTCCAATAGTCTATCGACTCTGGATCAGTTCCTATGGACTGGAGGGTAGCTAATGTAACACCACTTTTTAAGAAAGGAGGGAGAGAGAAAACAGGTAATTCTAGACCGGTTAGCCTGACATCAGTCGTGGGGAAAATGTTGGAATCAATTATTAAAGATGAAATAGCATCACATTTGGAAAGCAGTGACGGGATCAAACCAAGTCAGCATGGATTTATGAAAGGGAAATCCTGCTTGACAAATCTTCTGGAATTTTTTGAAGATGTAACTGGTAGAGTGGAAAATGGAGAACAAGTGGATGTGGTGTATTTGGACTTCCAAAAGGTTTTTGACAAGGTCCCACACAAGAGATTGGTGTGCAAAATTAAAGCACATGGTATTGGGGGTAATATACTAACATGGATAGACAACTGGTTGGCAGACAGGAAGCTGAGAGTCGGGATAAACGGGTCCTTATCAGAATGGCAGGCAGTGACTCGAGGGGTACCGCAGGGCTCAGTGCTGGGACCCCAGCTATTTACAATATACATTAATGATTTGGATGATTGAATTGAGTGTAGAATCTGACCTAATTTGTACACTGTGAGAATAATGACCACAAGGTGGTGAACTTGTGGGAGACACTCCCAACCTGGACCTTCAGATATAAAAGAGGAATCTCCACCCACTTCCATCACTTGAATGCTATGGAATAAAGGACAGGTCACAGACTGACCTTCTCTCAAGCATGGGCCTCGTGTGCATTTATACTATGTAGTAAGGACGTATCAGTTATACATTTTATTGTTGTTTCATAAATGGTGATTGGAATGCTTAATGTTTGATGTTGCCACTCATTTCAGTGTTGCGGCTTCCGTAAGAAAGGGCAAATTGATGTGGTGATGGGAGCGTCCACAGGAATCGGGAAGTGGGATGGAAATCAGTGGAAGCGAGCTCTGATGAGAGGGTTGCAGACCTCCCTTGCAGAATCGTGATGGACTCACTACCCCCTCCATCATGGCTGTTGATGCTGCAGCTCCTCCTCGTCCTCCTACTGTTGCTCTTCCTCCTGATAATCCTCCTCCTCCTGAGGTAGTGCGGCTGTGCCTGGTGGCAATGGCTGTGCCTTCATGATGGTGAGGTTGTGCAGCATGCAGCAGACGAGGACAAATAGGGACATCCGCTCAGGCGAGTACTGCAGGACTCCTCCCGAGTGGTCAAGGCAGCAGCAGAACCATTGCTTCAGCACTCCGATGGTTCCCTGCATTTTTCTTGTATTTGTCGTGCGGTGAAGATCATGTCCATTGTGTCCCTTAGTGGGAGGAACCCACATTGTGACTCTGAGAGGAGCTTTTCAGCAACAGGGAGAAGGCGATTCAGGAGGATTCTTGCAATAACTTTCCCTGTGGCCAACAGCAAGGAGACTTCTCTGTAGTTATCGCAGTTGGACTTGTCACCCTTGTTGAAGATGGTCACAATTATGTTGTCTCTGAGATTCCCTGGCATGCTCTCCTCTTTCCAGATAAGAGAAATGAGGTCATGAATTCATGCCAATAGTGCTTCTCCACCATGTTTTCGTGCTTCAGCGGGGATTCCATCTGCTCCTTGGGCCTTGTTGATCTTCAGTTGTGCTGGGCTGGGGTTGTGCTGAGATGGTGGCAGGTGGGATGCTGCAGATGGAGTCTCAGACCCTCACGTCGCAGACAGAGTCTTGGTTAAGGAGGTCTTCAAAATGCTTCCTTCAGCGGGCACTGACTGCTTCTCTGTCCTTGATGAGCATCTCTCCATTCTTGGCCAGCAGTGGGGTAGGGTCTTCATCGATGCCCAGCATCGAAGCATTGACCATGCTCGACCAGCTCTGTTGGACAGCCATATCATCCACATGCCTGACACGAGACTCCCAAAACAAGTGCTGTACTCGGAGTTTCGACATGGCAAGCGAGCCCCAGGTGGGCAGAGGAAACACTTCAAGGACACCCTCAAAGCCTCTTTGAAAAAGTTCCACATCCCCAGCGACACCTGGGAATCCCTGGCCCAAGACCGCCCAAATTGGAGGAAAAGCATCCGGGAAGGCACTGAACACCTCGAATCTCTTCGCCGAGAGCAAGTTGAAGCCAAACGTAGACACCGGAAGGAGCGCGCGGCAACCCAAGCACTCCAACCACCCGTTCCTTCAACCACCATCTGTCCCACCTGTGACAGAGACTGCAGCTACCTGAGAACTCATTTTTAGAGTTGAAGCAAGTCATCCTCGACTCCAAGGGACTGCCTAAGAAGACGCCGATGGTCTGCTCAGTTGTGATGCTGCTGGCGACATAGTTCTCATTGTATGAGTGCTGGGCAGGAGTGGTGAAGTTGCGGAGGGGAATCATGATCCAGGTGGATTAGCGGATAGCCCTGGTCACTGAGCAGCCAGCCGTGAGCTTCATTTGGGGGCTGGAACAGAGCTAGCACAGGATGAAGGCATTGTGGTTGCTGCCAGGATAGCGAACATTCACGGTCATTGTTCTGCGTGTGTGGTCACACACCAGCTGGACACTCAGTGAGTGATAGCCTTTGGGGTTACAGAAGATCTCTGGATTGTGATGCTGTGCCCTCAAAGCAATGTGGGTACAGTCAATGGCACCCTGCACCATGGGGAAGCCCGCAATCCAGGCAAAGCCACATGCACGCTTGTGCTGCTTCTCTTTGCTCATGGGGAAGGAGATGTAGTCTCTCCTCCTTCTGTACAGAACATCTGTGATCTTTGCCGTCCATTGATAAAGCAATGGACGGCAAACTGGGAGATGTCGGAGATGTCTCCTGTCGCACTCTGGAAGGATCCATTGGTGTATAAATTGAGCACGATGGTGACCTTGACTGCCATTGAGAGAGCCGTCCTCACCCTGGTCTGAAGCTCGAGGTCTGGTTGCAGCAGATGGCAGAGCTCTGTGACCACGTCTTTGCTGAAGCAAAGCCTTCGCACACACTGTTCCTCAGTGAAACTGATGTATGAGAACTGCTGCCGGAATAGAATACCCTGGGATGGTAAGACCTCCTGTTGCCAGCCCTGTGGAACCTTCTTCTTCTGGCCACATGTGGATATGGTTGTCCCTGTGCTGCTGCCTGTGGCTGTCAGTGCCTCTCTCTGTGCCTGTCCCTTTGCCTCTCTCTGTGCCTCTCGCTTTTTCCTTCCCTTTCCCTCTCCCTGTGCCTTTTCCTGTGGCGTGCTCCATGGGCCTCTCCATGGGCCTCTCCATGGGCTTCTCCATGGGCCTTTTCCTGTGACGTGCTCCATGGGCCTCTCCATGGGCCTCTCCATGGGCCTCTCCATGGGCCTCTCCCTGTGCCTTTTCCTGTGGCGTGCTCCATGGGCCTCTCCATGGGCCTCTCCCTGTGGTGCTCCCTCTCTTTGTCGTAGCCTTTTTCCCGGAAGCGCTAACAGCCATCGATAAAGCGGGCAATTTCGGCCCCGTAAACTATACAAAGTGACTATGTTTTGTAGATGTAATGTTTGTTCATGTGCTTCACTTGCGTTTCATTTAATCTATTTTTGATAATTTGGCAAGGAAGGGTTAATTCATTCACTTAGTAGCTTGTGGGTGTCCTAATTGAGAGTCAGTGAGGTAAATTAGAATCATACCAAACTGGGTGATGTAAAACAGTTTGGAGAGTCAGATTTAGACATCACTCCTCGGCACGAGCTGGGTGGTAAACTATAGACAGTTTCTTCGTGAGGAATGGAATGAGGGGGTTAAGGATTCTCCTGGTTCATTAACATATATTTTTTGAGAGTGTCCTTACAGACAGCAATGTCAGTTTTAAGTTGCTGCTTGCATTTATCCAGTGCTGCAACATGGCTGTGCATGGTCAGCATTCAGTGGGCTCTTTCTTTCATTCAAAAAACCTCCGACCTACAAAACAGATGGTGGGTGGAGAAAGCACAGGAGATCCAGCAGTTAGCCGACAACCATGATGTGCATGGATTCTTCAGCACAGTCAAGATCACCTGCGGCCCAAGCAACCAAGGCCCTACCCCACTGCTGGCCAAGAACGGTGAGATACTCATCAAGGACACTGAGGCAGTCAGTGCCCATTGGAAGGAGCATTTCGAAGATCTCCTTAACCGAGACTCTATCCTACCTACCACCATGCTACCTGCCACCATCTCAGCACAACCCCAGCCTGGCCCGAGGTAGAAAATACTGTTGGCACATGTACATAACCTCATTTCTCTTATCTGGAAGGAGGAGAGCATGCCAGGAGATCTCAGGGACGGTGTAATCATGACCATCTTCAGAAAAAGGAACAAGTCCGACTGCATTAACTACAGAGGAATCTCCCTGCTGTCGGCCACAGGGAAAGTCATCACAAGAATCCTTCTCAATCATCTTCTCCCTGTGGCTGAGGAGCTCCTCCCAGAGTCGCAATGTGGATTCAGTCCACTAAGGGGTACAACGGATATTGTCTTCACCGCACGGCAACTACAACAGAAATGCAGGGAACCCTTGTACATGGCCTTCTTTGACCTCACAAAGGCCTTTTGCACTGTCAACCATGAGGGATTATGGAGCACCTTCTCTGTTTCGACTGCCCTCACAAATTTGTAACATCCTCTGCCTGCTCCACGATGACATTCAAACCGTGATCCTGAACAATGGATCCACCACAGACCCAATCCACATCGGACCGGGATCATAAGAACAAAAGAAATAGGAGCAGGAGTTGGTCCTATGGCCCCTCAAGCAAGGCTGCGTCATCACACCAACGCTCTTTTCGATCTTCCTTGCTGCAATGCTTCATCTCACCCTTAGCAAGATCCCTGCTGGATTGGAGCGAAATTATAAAACAAATAGGAATCTATTCAACCTCCGCCATCTCCAGACCAGATCCAAGGTCGTTCCCATCCTCTGTCGTTGAACTACAGTATGCAGATGATGCTTGCATCTGCAAACACTTGGAGGACAAACTTCAAGCCATCGTCAACACCTCCACCGAGGCATACAAGAGCATGGGTCTTATGCTAAACATCTGTAAGACAAAGGTCCTCTTCCAACCTGACCCTGCCACACAGCACTGCCCCCCCGATTATCAAAATCCTCAACAAGGCCTTGGACAACATGGACCATTTTCCATACCTCGGGAGCCTACCGTCAACAAGAGCAGACATTGATTACGAGGTCCAACACCGCCTTCAGTGAGCCAGCACAGCCTTCAGTCACCTGAGGAAGAGAGTGTTTGAAGACCAGGGCCTCAAATCTGGCACCAAGCTTATGGTCTACAGAGCAACAGTGATACCCGCCCTCCTATATGGCTCAGAGACATGGACTATATACAGCAGAAACCTCTAAACGTGGGAGAAGTACCACCAGCGCTGCCTCCGCAAGATACTGCAAATCTATTGGTAGGACAGACGCACCAACATCCGTATTCTCGCTCAGGCCAACATCCCCAGCATCGAAGCACTGACCATGCTCGATCAACTCCGTTGGGCAGGCACATTGTCCGCATGCCTGACACGAGACTCCCAAAGCAAGCGCTCTATGCAGAGCTTCGACACAGCAAGCGCACCCCAGGTGGGCAGAGACAACGCTTCAAGGACACCCTCAAAGTCTCCTTGATAAAGTGCAACATTCCCAATGACTCCTGGGAATCCCTGGCTCATGACCGCCTAAAATGGAGGAAGAGCATCCGGGAAGGTGCTGAGCATCTCAAGTCCCATCGCCGAAAACAAGTGTAGACAGCGGAAGGAGCGTGCGTCAACCCAGGCTTCCAACCCATCGTTTCCTTCAACCATTTTCTGCCCCACCTGTGACAGAGACTGTAATTTCTTGCATTGGACTCCTCCGTCACCTGAGAACTCACTTTTAGAGTGGAAGCAAGTCATCCTCGATTCTGAGGGACTGCCTATGATGATGATGATGATCTTTCATTGCAGGACTGCACAGGCTACACTTCTTGGTCTGTTTAGGATGAGACACAGGTTATGGAGCAGGTACTTGGCATAGAAAAGTGTATCACATTCTTATCATATGTAAGTGGTTTTCCTTAGGTGTTTTTGACACACCCCCACGTTACAATAGTTCTAGACCTTTGGATAACTGTACTGAACAGATGAATGAGTCACGGACAAATACCTTGGTCTCAACCGGCAATGCTTTATTAAATTTACCTCAACACAGCAAAACTACAATGTAAACACAGTGATGATGTAGTACAATCCAATACCCTGGCATGTCTAAACTGCCCCTATCGCGAAGTACCCAACGTCTAAACCCTCTGCTCGGATCAACAATGTACCCCTGAATCTGTACCGACCGGCTGCGTACCCCTATGGTCCTTGCAGCAAAACCTCCCCACTAAACCCTTTACTAAGGCTTGGTTGGAAGAACACACGACACCTTCTCACACAGTGGCTGTGATCTTAAAGATGCGTGGGCAGGGATGATGCTCACTGATTCGTTGGCTTACTCGTTGCTTCTCCTGGTGAAAACATGTCTATTCTGGCTCCGTACTGGTTTCTTCTCTCCGTCTCAGATGGAGTGCTCGGTGCTTGTAGAGGTGAAGCAAGCGAGAGCAAGAGAGCGAGCTGTGGCCAAATGGCCACCTTTCATATCCCAACACTGTTTGCCTTTTCTGGCCAAATAAAGTTTGTCCTTGTTTCAAGGCTTCCTGTTTGTGTGGCTTCTGTGTATTCCATTGATGGCTGGTTGATGGGGTTTCACTTCTAACTGGTCTGGAGCTTAATGGCTTTCAATTGTTCTGGTTTCCCGCCTCTCGGGGTTATCTCATCACTGACCAGTTCATATCTGATCTATCTCTGAGGAGTTCACATTGCTTAACAATGGACCCTCCATGCCCATTACCTGAGATGAGTTGCCTTATGAGTTCCGGGAGAGTCCGAGAGCAAGAGAGTCTGAGTTCGGAAGAGTCCGAGTTCGGGCAGTCGGTGAGTTTGGTAGGCCGCAGAGGTCGATGATTCAGGAGGCCGCAAAGGTCGGCCAGTCGGTAGGCCCTGAGGTAGGCGAGTCGGTAGGCCCTGAGATCGGCGAGTTGGTAAGTCCTGAGGTCGGCGAGTCGGTAGCCCTGTGAGGTCGGCGAGTCAGGAGGTCTTGTGAGGTCAGCGAGTCGGGAGTTCGGAGGTCGGGAGTTCGGAGGCCTCGGAGGTCGGTGAGATGAGTTGGTCAGTAGCTCTCGTTTCTTTATTTCTTTTTAAGTAGGTCGGGAGTTTGGAGGCCGAGAGATCGGGAGGTCACAGAGGCCAGTGAGTTCGGGAGGCCACTGAGGTCGGTGAGGTGAGTTGGTAAGTAGCTCTCTTTTCTGTATTTTTTTTAAAGCAGATTTTAAACTAGATAAGGCTTAATAGAGGGATGGCAGTGCAGCTCAGTCCTGTGGAGTGCACATCCTGTGGCATGTGGGAAGTCCTGGACGCTTCATGCAGTCTAGACAACCATGTGTGCAGGAGTTGTCTCCAGCTTCAACTGTTTGAGCTCCGCGTTTTGGAACTGGAGCAGCAGGTGGAGTCAATAAGATGCATCCGCGAGGCTGAGAGCTACGTGGATATCACGTTTCAGGAGGTGGTCACCCCGCAGCTTAAAGGCGTGCATGTAGAGGGGAAGTGGGTGACCACCAAACGTAGTAAGTGTGCTACACAGGTAACACAGGAGTCCCCCCATGAGTCCATCTCGCTTTCAAACCAATATTTACTTCTGAGTATCGGTAAGGACGATGGTGCCTCTGGGGGGTGCACCATGGGTGGCTCAGCTGCACAGGGGCGGAGGGACGAAGAACAAAAGATCCCAATGACAGGGGATTCTATAATTAGAGGAACAGACAGGTGTTACTGCCGCCGTAGACGTGACTCCCGAATGATTTTGTGCCTCCCTGGTGCCAGGGTCAAGGATGTCACAGAGCGGATGCAGGGAATCTTGGGGGTGGGGGAGGGTAAACAGCTAGAGGTCGTGGTCCATATCGGGACCAATGACATCGGTAAAATGAGGAATGAGGTCCTACAGGAAGAATTCAGGGTGCTAGGAAGAAAGTTAAAGGGTAGGACCTCAAAGGTAGTAACCTCTGTGTTACTACCGGTGCCACGTGCTAATGAGTATAAGAATAGAAGGATAGAGAGGATGAACAACGTGGCTGGAAAGTTGGTGCAGGAGGGAGGGCTTTCAATTCTTGAGGCATTGAGACCACTTCTGGGGAAGATGGGACCTGTACAAACCGGACGGGCTGCACCTCAACAGCACCGGGACCAATATCCTCGCGGGGACTTTTGCTAGTGCTGTTGGGGAGAGTTTAAACTAGCTTGGCAGGGGGATGGGAACCTGAGAACTAATTCAAAAGGGAAGGAAGTAAAGCAGAAATTGGATAGCAAGAATCTGGAAAGCGAATCTGTAGGACAGAGGAGACAGGGCTTAGTATGCAGTAAGCAAGGAGGTCTTCCTGTGCTGAATGGTATATACTTTAATGCAAGGAGTATAGCAAATAAGGCGGATGAGCTAAGAGCACAGGTAGACACTTGGGAGTATGACATTATAGCCATTACAGAAACATGGCTGAAAGAGGGGCAGGTTTGGCAGATCAATATTCCTGGCTACAGGATTTTTAGACAAGATAGAGAGGGGGGTAAAAGGAGGGGGGTGGCGGGGTTGCGGTACTGATTAAAGAAAATATTACAGCGGTGAGGAGGGATGATATGTTGGAGGGATCATCAAATGAGGCCATATGGATCGAATTGAAAAATAAAAAAGGAGTGATAAAAATAAAAATAAAAAATGGGTGTGTATTATAGACCCGCAAACAGTGGGCTGGAGATAGAGGAGCAAATATGTAGGCAAATTGCTGTGAAGTCAAAAAACCATAGAGTAGTAATAGTGGGGGATTTTAACTATCCAAATATTGATTGGGACAAATTTAGTGTGAAGGGTATAGATGGTGTGGAATTCTTGAAATGCATCCAAGAGAACTTTTTTAGTCAATATGTAGCAAGCCCAACACAAGAGGTGGCGGTCTTGGATTTAGTTTTGGGGAATGAAGCTGGACAGGTTGAAGGGGTATTAGTGGGAGAGCATTTGGGTGCCAGTGACCATAATTCAGTCAGATTCAAGTTGGTTATGGATAAGGACAAGAATATGCCTGGAATAAAAGTTCCGAATTGGGGAAAAGCTAATTTTGCTAAGTTAAGGAGTGATTTGGCCATAGAAACAGCTACTTGTGGATAAATCAGTGTCGGAACAGTGGGAGGCATTCAAGGAGGAGATCCGGAAGGCTCAGGCCAAACATGTGCCCTTAAAGAAAAAGACTGGGAAAAATAATTCTGGAGGGTCCTGGATGTCTAGGGATTTACAGGGGAGGATTAAGAAAAAAAGGATTGCTTATGTTGTATACCAATGGCTAAATACTTTAGAATCTTTAGAGGAATATAGGAAGTTAAGAAGTAAAATTAAAAAGGATATTAGGAATGCTAAGAGAGAGCACGAGAAATTCTTGGCCAGTAAAATTAAGGAAAACCCTAATATGTTCTATAAATATATTAAGATTAAGAGGGTAACTAAAGAAAGGGTAGGGCCTATTAGAGACCATGAGGGCAATCTTTGTGTGGAGGCGGAAGATGTTGGTAAGGTTCTTAATGAATACTTTGCATCTGTTTTCACGAAGGAAAGAGGTAATGCAGATACTGCTATAGAGGAGGAGTGTGATATTCTGGATGAAATAAATATAGTGAGAGAGGAAGTATTAAGAGGTTTAGCAGCATTGAAAATAGATAAGTCCCCAGGCCCGGATGAAATGCATCCCAGGCCATTGAGCGAAGTAAAAGAGGAAATAGCAGAGGCCTTGACCATCATTTTCCAGTCCTCTTTGGATCTGGGCATGGTGCCGGAGGATTGGAGGACTGCTAATGTAGTACCCTTGATTAAGAAGGGAAAAAGGGATAGGCTGAGTAATTACAGGCCTGTCAGCCTAACCTCAGTGGTAGGAAAATTATTGGAAAAAATTCTGAAAGACAGGATAAATCTACATTTGGAAAGGCAAGGATTAAGTAGGGACAGTCAGCATGGATTTGATAAGGGAAGATCATGTTTGACTAACCTGATTGAATTTTTTGAGGAGGTAATCAAGAGTGTCGATGAGGGTAATGCGTACGATGTAGTATATCTGGACTTTAGCAAAGCTTTTAATAAGGACCCACATGGAAGACTGGTCATGAAGGTTAAAGCCCATAGGATACAGGACAAAGTGGCAAGATGGATCCAAAATTGACTTGGAGGTAGGAAGCAAAGGGTAATGATTGATGGATGTTTTTCTCAATGGAAGGATGTTTCCAGTGGGGTTCTGCATGGCGTAGTGCTGGGATCCTTGCTTTTTTGGTATATATATCAACAATTTAGATTTGAATATAGGGAGTATGATTAAGAAGTTTGCAGACGACACTAAAATTGGCTGTGGTTAATAATGAAGAGGAAAGTCATGGGCTGCAGGAGGATATCAATCTACTGGTCAGGTGGACAGAGCAGTGGCAAATGGAATTTAATTCAGAGAAGTGTAAGGTGATGCACTTTGGGAGGGCTAATAAGGAAAGCGTATACACATTAAGCGGTCGGCCACTTAATAGTGTAGATGAACAAAGGAACCTTGGAGTGCTTGTCCACAGATCCCTGAAAGTAGCAGGCCAGGTAGATAAGTTGGTTAAGAAGGCATACGGAATGCTTGCCTTTATTGGCCGAGGCATAGAATATAAGAGCAGGGAGGTTATGCTTAAATTGTATAATACTTTGATTAGGCCACAGCTGGAGTACTGCATGCAGTTCTGGTCACCGTTTTATAGGAAGGACGTGATTGCACTAGAGAGGGTACAGAGGAGATTTACTAGGATGATGCCTGGAATGGAGAATCATAGTTATGAGGACAGATTGGATAGGCTGGGTTTGTTCTCATTGGAAGAGAGGAGGTTGAGAGGAGACCTCATTGAGGTGTACAAAATATTGAGGGGCCTGGACATAGTGGATAATAAGGAGGGGCTTATGAAGTGCCTTGGGATGGTTTTCCACATTAACGGTACCATACCAAAGCAAATTGTTGTTGTTGTGCTGCACTGTCGAGATATTTTCCTTTGTGCATCACAAGGCCCCGCTCTCCTAATTGAGGAGGATGTTTAAAATTCCATAGCCCTATTTGAAGAAGTACAGGAAGCTCTCCTGCTCAACATTCTTCAATTAGCCAACACCACCACACTACCTGACTACGGTGACTGCATTTCAAAAATAACTCAGTGTATGTGAAGTATGTTCGGAGGTCCTGAGAGAAGGTACAATACAAACCCAAATGTCTTCTTTCTTTATTGGTGTCTGACTAACTCGGTTGAATTTTGTAATCCAAAATTAGTCACCCTACATTTTATTCATCTATAACTTTAACATTATATGCGAATACGGTTTGTATCCACAATGGATGCATGGTTATAACATTTACTTTCAGAGAAAATATTTAATAAGATCGTGTTTATGAACTAATGCTTGACACCAAACATCTCGCGTACAATCTCCAGGAAAGGCCCCATCCCCGGGCCGTGCCATTCGGCGCCTGAGAGGGGGCACCATGTCCATGGGCTGTGCTCAGAGACCTCCGTGTGGCCGGAGTTAATGTCCCCAAGTGTCCCAGGGCAGACAGTGAGCCAGGGCATTTCTCCCCCAGTCTAGGCTGGGTCACTATGTGAGTGACAGCAGCCAGAGAGACTCACACAGTCTGGGTAAAGGTGACCGGACCCCTCAATGCTCAGTCGTGCCCCATCCACCAATGTGACCAAAAAGGAGATGGTGCCCAAGTGAAAGACTTGCTCACACCACACAAAAGTTCTCCTAAACTAAAGTGGTAGAAATGCCGAATATTTGTGGTCTGTCTGTATCCAGCCATTTCTTTAAATAATAATAATTAATACTGTTGATTAAATGTAAGGCATCTCAGCAAAATTAGACTTAAAGGGCGCAGGTTCCAACCCCAGTCTAAATCTTAGCAGGAAAGCTACCCAAGATTACCCAGCTTAATTACAATCCGGCAGATTTACATTCTAATTAATTCAGTGCATCATTACAATTTAAAATGTAATAAATTTAATACTTACTCTTGCCAAAGCAAACAGCTGTTCCACCTCTTGCAGCACTGATCTGCCTCACGCCTGTCATGGGCCACAGATGATACAATGGCGGCGATATCGCCCCATATTTTTTGATATATCGGGGGGCAGGTTTCCCATGCCCACCCTGAGTTAATGCCCTACCTATTCTCCACCTCATTAACGAGGGCTTCTTTGGCGTCATCGGAGAAGGCCCTCCTTCTCCCTGACAGCTCCTCTTGCTGTATACTGCTATCACTGGACATGCTTTAACTGAACAGACAGCTTCCCTTCTCTCTCTTTCTCTCACTCCCTCTCTGTCACTCTTGTGAGCATGTGCAGATGACCCCTGAACTCCCGAATCGCGGGAAAATATCTTTACTAAAAAAAATAACGCGCATGCGCAGAAAGGCTGTTGCTATGGACACCAGCCTTGGCCCATTTCACATCGCCAAGACTATTGCCCAAATGAAAAAGGCGAAACTAGCGTTTTTTAAAATGGCCAATATTCCAGCGATCTTGAAAAATAAAAAAAGCACTAAGACCGGAAATATCACACATTTTGCGGCGACAGCCATCATAGTGGAAATTCTAGCCCATTGAAACTTTAATAAAATAACATAAATTGTGATTAAACTGTGATTAAACAACAAAAACAACATTTTAACCAACACCCCTGCCACACTGTCTTTTACCACCAGCTTCCCCCCAACGCCCCCCCCCAGCCCTTACCATTAGCCCCCTCCCTCACCTGCTCCTCGTACCCAAAGTGGCACCACGATAGTGTGCAGCAACGTTGTCAGAGCGCTGTTGTGTTGGGGGGAGAGACATTGGAGACGCCTCCTGGGGAGACACTGGATAAGCTTGTGATGTGGAAGGCCCGGCTTCTGATAGCGAGCCTCTTCATTGGCGTCGCCAGTCACAGGTGGTGTGGGGGTGTGTCTGGGTGTCACACTGGGGAACTCGGAAAGGCTGCTCGCCACACTCTCCGAACTCCAGTGTGACTGGTGGAGGGCACCAGACTCGTGTGGGCAGTGATGGCCTCACAGGTTTCGCGGCTCGCACCGACAATCTGCGACCCTACCTCCGTTGTGGTCGCAGTGAGATTCTCGATGGTCGCGGGAATCCTACCCAGGACATCAAGGAGCTGACGGGTGAGCCTGATGCTCTCCCTGGACAGTCTCACCACATCCAGTTCCGCATCTGCCTGTCTGTCAGCAGACCGACTTTGCCAATTCACCCTCTGGACAGATGGCATATGGGATTCTACCCCAGAACTGTGTTGCTGTATGCTAATAGTCCCAGGAGCCTCAGAGATCTCAAAGCCCGGGAATGTAACATCATCCTTAGATGAGGTGTTTGCCAGTTGTAAGAGGTGTAGACTGCATCTACCCCTCCCACCACCCCCTGGAGTCGGTTGCTCCGTCAACTCGTATTCCTCAACTTCATCCACCTCCTCCGTGGAGGGTTCATCTCAGGGATTCGGCGCCTGCGACTAGTCACCTGGAAGTAGAAAGCAACAGACGAGTGGTGAGCAGCAGGGGAGGGGACAGAGTGACATGAGGAAGATCACATCGCACAGGCTCATTTGAAGTATCGCTGCTACTCCATTATATCTAGTCCAGAGGCGTTGCATCACATTGCCCCAACTCTAGTCCACAGACACTGCATGACATTGCCGCAACCCAACCCAGGCAGTGTGCAGGACTTACCCTCAGGACGCAAGTGGAGGTCAGCGCCCCCAGTGGCAGTTGCCCGACCTGAGATGCTGATGAGGCCTGCCACTCGCTCCTCCAGGTCCATAAGTGGCAGGGTCAGAGGTGGACTGCTGCCTGTCCACACCTGTTCATGGCAGTTGTGGGACTTCTTTCCCTGGAAAGATTAAAATGGGAATGTTTACCAGAGGGGCAATCTGTTCTTATGACTCACACAGATTGACACCAAAGCACTTAGACCATACTGTCTGAATGTAATACAGTCCTCCATTTAATGGACTTGGAAGCTGCTTGTAGTTCATCAGGTGGACATTGAAGTGCGGAAACATCTTATGAGATCTCAGAAAGCAATCTTAATAATGTGTAAAGATCATTCATGGCAAATAGGGTGCTACACTAAGCCTACCTATGTGTCATACATTTTAGTAGGCAACTCAGAGGGCTAGAACCTCCACTCTTTTTGCATGCTTAACGCCCACTTAATGCCCATTTTACCGCTGAAACGACGAATAGCGCCCATATATTGTCCATTTTGGCACAACATGGAGTGACAGGCTTTTTTCGGAAACTTACCGGCAAGTGTTATTTTTCCAATGGGCTTAACGCCGAGAAAAAGTATTATCCCCCGCCCATTTTTTGGGGGTGGAATCAGCAGGATGGGAGATTTCAATGCCCATATTATTGCTTAGCATTACTTTCCTCACGGAATTAACGCCAAGATTCAATATTAACGACTGGTGACTGTTTTTTGTCATAAAGAGCATATTTACCCAAACTAGTGGCCATGGAGATCGCCCACCGTCAATTTCACCACCCCGCACACATATCGCCCAGAATATCGCCCGCTCAAAAAAACGGCCACAAAAAGTGGAACTAACCGGGACGGACGCCAGCAGTGTGTCTGGCATTTGTTAAATCCCACTCTTACGTGAGGAGCTGATATCTGAAAGATTTGCCTGAAAGTGCGCTGACATGATTGACAATGCTGACACACTGCTGTGTGTGTGCAGCTCAGACATCAATGGTGCCCATCACCTTGGTGCCAGTTAAAGTTTACGTTGATTGATGTTAAGTTGTATTTAACCCTTTCATGGTAAGGAATCACCAGTGTGTAATGGTCCAGCTATCTGAGACAATGTGCAACAAGGTTATGTTCAAGAACAACAGCTTAATAGCAACATTGGTCTAAAATCATAAGTATCACAAGCAATAACATCCAACCCCTACCCACACCAAACTTTTTTCACCATAACTCACATGTTCAACATGTTCAACAACACAGAATACAAAGCCAAAGCAGGAGCATGGTCCCCAACCCCCATACATTGCAACAAATTCCATACACCCAGATGGAGATATAACACAGCCATCACCTGCGCAAATGTGCCTCACTTTCTTTCCCCCTCTCCTTCTTCTCCCCACCTCTACCCCTTCCCCTCCTTGCTCCATGGCGCCTGGCCAAAGAGCTCCTCAGGCGGGGGGATGAAGGCGGATGTGGTGGTTGCACGGGTACGGGAACAGGGGGTGCTGAGGGAGCAACATTCTCTGATGCAGAAGCAGGATCTTGGTCCTTGCTCTCATCTGTCGTTCGCAGTGGTGGTGCGGAACCTAGGGGTGGAGTGCCGCGCTCGGAGACCACTGGAGCACCAAATAGCGCGCCAGCAGTAATTTCTAGATTATATAGTTACAGAACTTCATAAATATACACTGCACTTTTGCAGGGAAAAATAACAGTTTTACTATGAACAAAAAATGATTTATTTGAATTATATCAAACACCTCATTAAACTTCATATCTTTTCATTCTGATTTAGCTCATTTGCTATTTAATACCCTTAGAACCTATCAGGAAAAATAAGTCATAAAACTGCACTCAAAGTAATATGGTTATTTACCCATAATTTCCAAAGTAATGAACCTAACAAAATCATAAGGCATAAAGAAAGTTGGTTACAATAGGAAATATGGAAATAAATCAATGCTTAAACAAAAAGTTAATTTCACAAAAATAAATAAACTCTGAAGAAATAAAGGATGGAAATTCCAGTAGAAACATACAAACATAGAAAATAGGTGCAGGAGTAGGCCATTCGGCCCTTCGAGCCTGCACCGCCATTCAATAAGATCATGGCTGATTATGCAACTTCAGTACCCCATTCCTGCTTTCTCTCCATACCCCTTGATCCCTTTAGCCATAAGGGCCACATCTAACTCCCTTTTGAATATATCTAATGAACTGGCCTCAACAATTTTCTGTGGTAGAGAATTCCATAGATTCACAATTCTCTGAGTGAAGAAGTTTCTCTTCATCTCAGTCCTAAATGGCTTACCCCTTATCCTTAGACTGTAACCCCTGATTCTGGACTTCCCCAACATCGGGAACATTCTTCCTACATCCAACCTGTCCAATCCCGTCAGAATTTTATATGTTTCTATGAGATCCCCTCTCATTCTTCAAAATTCCATTAAATATAAGCCTAGTTGATCCAGTCTTTCTTCATATGTCAGTCCTGTCATCCCGGGAATCAGTCTGGTGAACCTTTGCTGCATTTCCTCAACAGAAAGAATGTCCTTCCTCAGATTAGCAGACCAAAACTGAACACAATATTCAAGGTGTGGCCTCACCAAAGCCCTGTACAACTGCAATAAGACCTCACTGCTCCTATACTCAAATCCTCTCACTATGAAGGCCAACATGCGATTTGCTTTCTTCACCACCTGCTGTACCTGCATGCCAACTTTCAATGACTGATGTACCATGACACCCAGGTCTCATTGCATCTCCCCTTTTCCTAATCTGTCACCATTCAGATAATATTCTGCCTTCCTGTTTTTGCCACCAGAATGGATAACCTCACATTTATCCACATTATACTGCATCTGCCATGCATTTGCCCACTCACCTAACCTGTCCAAGTCACCCTGCAGCCTCTTAGCATCCCCCTCACAGCTCACACTGCCACCCAGCTTAGTGTCATCTGCAAACTTAGAGAAATTACTTTGAATTCCTTTGTCTAAATCATTAATGCATATTGTAAATAGCTGGGGTCTATACAACTCGAAGTTTTCTCAAAATTCAAAGATTCCCCCTCTGTGTGAAGAAACCCTAAGGAAGGATAATTTTGGACTCGCTTAAGATGAACTTTGGGATTTTAAAAGGGAAAAGGGCTGCAAAACCAGGGGACTACTAACCCCTGAAAAGGCCAGTTTTTGGGGTATTGGAGCTGTCTGGGATATTAGAGCTCAACAAATTGTCTGGGGAACTGTGAATACTCAAAAACTCTGCTCCCTAGAAGACATTAACATTTCAACAATTGACCCAGAGATAGCCAGCTACGGCTCTAAGCATGAAACCCATCCAGCACATGCATAACGTTAATCACTTTTCCGGCCTGCATGGAAAACCCAGGCCTAGGCAGACAACGTAAATACCAAAACTAATTTTTATAATCGCAACTCGAACCCAACAGATCGACACATCCTAAACAAGTTATCGTTAATGAGCCCGCCAAAATTTAACAAAGAATTATCAAGCCCGCCAAAACTAAGGCAAAGAATCGGGTTTGATTTGGCGTACAGATTAGAAAGACTCTCGAAGTATAATTGAGGCCCTGTTTTACAGGTTAAGGAGCCTTCTGATGAGCCTTCTGAGCAACTAGAGCCTTCACTGCATTATCCGCTCCATCAGCGTCTTCGGTCTTGACGGCACTCCTGGGTTACACTGCTCTGCTACCGAAGAAGAAGGAAGAACATCATCAAAAAGGCAGAGAAAAGCAGTTCCCAGTGACTTCGAACATCACCAACTCATCGCGGCAACAACTGGCCACAGCCAACGTGGTAACATCAAACCACCGCGATCGACGAATCCTAAGCAAGAAACTACTCGAGAAAAAAACGAAGATTTGAAAGTATTCCACTCTACAATCTATTCCTGGCTTACAACAGATGAAAACATTACCTAAAGTAACCCAAAGCCCTACTCCTACAAGAAGAAAGTAGGTACTCACCCCATAAATTCTTACCGCATCAGCGGACTCAGCCCAACTGAAGACTACGCAGCAAGAAGTCTTCCACGATGTTCGTGGTACGGCAAGCAGAACCTACAGAGTCCAGCAAACCCTGAAACCATGAACCACCGCTATCTGTCAATAAGAGGACTGGTGAGCATTATCCCTGTTGCCCCAGAGTTTAACCTAGTCAGATTTAGGCATTGGGAGGTGGGAGGTGTATTATTTTCTGTAACCCATTTTATATGTGTAATATAGTGTTCCTTATTCTAGAGATTGTAAGTTTTGACATTGTACTTTTCTTTTCTCAATAAAATCAAAGTTTCTTGCACCAAAGCCAGTTGTCACTTTGTCACATCCCCAAATAAATCCAAAGTCGAGAACCCAGGGAGTGGGAGCAATTCGAACTGCTCAGAAGGTCAGAAGTGAACCTGACCCACACACCACCCCTACAGAAGGGTGACCGCGGCAGGACTTTGGCACAAAGGATTTGATGCAGAGAATACTGTTTTGGAGGAAAAAACTAAGATGGAAGAGAGGATTTCCTCTTATGTGTATAAGAAAGTAAACGTCACTAAGAAATGGGTGCTTGATCTGTTGCATGCTGAGCATCCAGAAGACGCTGCAGCCCAGTGGACTACAAGCAAAGACCATAAGAAATCAATGGAGAAAGCAATCTGGTTGATCTGCTTGCAGTGACAGGTCCAGCTCCTAGATAGAAACATTGAGTCACTGCAGGCAGAACTGTAAAAATCACATGAAAGGGCTATGGCAGGAGAAAGGCTATGGGGAGAATTACGACAGCTGAAACAAGGAAAGGCGCAGCTAATGGAGAGGTTCAGGAACAGCCAGGATTACTTTCAGTATCAGGTCACTGAGGCTAAGAACAATGAACTGGTGTTGCGGGAAGAGAATGCCTGCCTTACCAAGCAAGTAAAAGAGCAGGAGGAAAGGTTAAGAGACGTACAGGCAGCTTACAAACTGGCCAGCACGAGTGGGTTTGAGTCGGGAGACCACGGACCCTGCCAGCAATAAATCAAAAGTTTAACCCTTGCTCTGTCCGAGGCCAAAGGCATGGTATGCATAATAAGCCCGGGTGTGGCCAGGATGGACCTGGAAGAGAAGGGGGAAACTGTTCAACCACCACCTGTGGTGCCGGGATTGGTACCGGTTCGGCAGCAGGAGGGGCGAACGAATTGTGAGGTGGACAGGGCTTGCGGACCACCACCACCCGTAGCGCCGAGTTTCAGCTCGGTTTGGCAACAGGGAGAGGTGGGCGAGCCAGAGCAAGAAGGGCCAGAGCCGGGGCCGATGTGCCCGGCCCGGCAACAAAAATTTGGCCCACCCGGCGATGGTGGGGGTCAGGGGCCCCTAGAAAGTCAGTTCGTGGTTCCCCACATGACCCAACAGCTCAGGGCTATGATAAGCCACCTGGGTAAGCTCACTCAGAAAGGAGACCCCTCGGTCCACTTAATGGAAGTGGAACAGGCAGGGGATATTAACGGGTGCGATGAAGCCGAGATAGCAAAAATGCTCCTCCTCTCACAAGGATGGCAAGCTGTACCATTCCCTCTCTGCCGAGAGCAAAAGGGGGCAGAGTACATATGCTGCCATCCGGGAGGACATTTTGGAAGACATGTGTTGTAATGAGGGGAGTCCCTTCTCCCGAGTGGAGAAGACAGTGCAGCTCGCAGGGGAAACCCCACAGGCTTTCACAGACAGACTGTGGCCTGTGTACCAGAGTGCCTGTGATGGGGCTCTCGACTGGGGTCACCTAACCCGGGCCGAGAGAGCTCACCACACGAGAGCTCACCACACGTCATCAAAGCCAAGGCCGAGGCCTGGTTTGACCCGAGAGATCCCCGTGCCACCGAGGAGGTAGTGGTCAAGCAACTGACCTTAGCTTACAGGAACGGCAAAGGAACGGAAGAGCACCCACCCAAAGGGAAGGTCCACGAAATCAGACCCCTAGTTAGGATAAGAAGGAATGGCATCAGCAAGGGGGAAACCCCTCTGATACGAAGCGTAACTGCTTCGGGTGCAGGAAGAATTGGCACTGGAGAAAGGATTGTAGGAATACATGGAAGAGTAACTCAGGGAAGAATTCTCCAGCCCCTACCCAGAAGACTGAGACCTGGAAACCAGTCTCTCCCCACACGTTCGACACATTCATGGCTGTGCTTAGAACAATACTAGATGGCCCTGGGAGTGTAGCCGTCGCCACCGGTACCGTAATCCCATCTGCCCCATCCCATCCAGGACAGTGACTAGGACAGGCGCAGCCTGTTCCCCTAATGTTCCCTCGAGTACAATGCGTGGGGGAGACCGTGCGTTCAGACGGAGGTGGAGAAGGTGAAGCGAACTTATCTGCTAGATACAGGTGGACTCAACCCAACTGAAGACTACGCGGCAAGAAGTCTTCCAGGACGTTCGAGGTACGGCAAGCAGAACCTACAGAGTCCAACAAACCCCGAAACCGTGAACCACCGCTAACTGTCACTAAGAGGATTGGTGAGCATATCCCTGTTGCCCCAGAGTTTAACCTAGTCAGATTTAGGCATTGGGAGGTGGGAGGTGTATTATTTTCTGTAACCCCTTTTGTATGTGTAATAAAGTGTTCCTTATTCTAGAGATTGTAACTTTTGACATTGTACTTTTCTTTCCTGAATAGAATCAAAGTTTCTTGCAACAAAACCAGTTATCTGCTGCACTTTGTCACATTCCCAAATAAATCCAAAGTTGAGAACCCAGGGAGTGGGAGCAATTCGAACCGCTCAGAAGGTCAGAAATGAACCTGACCCACACACCACCCGCTACAGGTCTCAACATTGAACCTTGTGATACCCCACTAGTCACTGCCTGCCATTCTGAAAAGGACCCATTTATTCCGACTCTCTGCTTCCAGTCTGCCAATCAACTCTCTATCCAAGTCAATATACCCGATACCATGTGCCTTAATTTTGCACACTAATCTCTTGTGTGGGACCTTGTCAAAAGCCTTTTGAAAGTCCAAATAAACCACATCCACTGGTTCCCCCTTGTCCACTCTACTAGTTACATCCTCAAAAAATTCTAGAAGATTTGTCAAGCATGATTTCCCTTTCATAAATCCATGCTGACTTGGACCGATCCTGTCACTGCTTTCCAAATGCACTGCTATTACATCTTTAATAATTGATTCCAACATTTTCCACACTACTGATGTCAGGCTAACCAGTCTATAATTCCCTGTTTTCTCTCTCCCTCCTTTTTTAAAAAGTGGTGTTACATTAGTTACCCTCCAATCCAAAGGAACTGATACAGAGTCTATAGAATGTTGGAAAATGACCACCAATGCATCCACTATTTCAAGGGCCACTTCCTTAAATACTCTGGGATGCAGACTATCAGGCCCTGGGGACGCTTTGAGTTCTCCTCACAGCTTACTGTCCCATCTACCATTGTATTGTCAGCAAACTTGGATACATTACACTCGGTCCCTTCATTTAGGTCATTAATATAGATTGTAAATAGCTGAAGCCCCAGCACTGATCCTTGCGGCATCCCACAAGTAACCGCCTGCCAACCTGAAAAAGACCCATTTATCCCTACTCTCAGTTTTCTGTCCGTTAACCATTCCTCTATCCATGCTAATACCTTACCTCCAATCCCATGAGCCTTTATCTTGTTTAATAATCTTTGATGCGGCACCTTATCGAACACCTTTTGTAAATCCAAATATATTACATCCACTGGTTTCCTATTATCTACCTTGTTAGTGACATCCTCAAAAAACTCTAATAAATTTGTCAAACATAATTTCCCTTTCATAAAACCATGTTGAACCTGCCTAATCATTTTTCTAAATGCCCTGATACCACTTCCTTAACAATGGATTCCAGCATTTCCCAACGACTGAAGTAAGGCTAGCTGGCCTGTTTTCTCTCCTCCCCTCCTTTCTTGAATAGCAGTGTTACATTTGCTACCTTACAATCTGCTGGGACCATTCTAGAATCTAGGAAATTTTGAAAGATCAAAACCAATGCATCCACGATCTCTGCAGCCACCTCTTTTAGAACCTGAGGATGTAGGCCGTCAGGTCCAGGGGATTTGTCGACTTTCAGTCCCATTAGTTTCTCCAGTACTTTTTCTCTAATATGAATTACATTAAATTCCTCATCCTCATTAGATCCTTGGTTCCACACCATTTTAGGTATGCTTTTTGCATCTTCTACTGTGAATACAGATACAAAATATTTGTTTAACGTTTCTGTCGTTTCCTTATTCCCCATAATAATTTCTTCTGCCTCAGCCTCTAAGGGACAAATGTTTACTTTTGCTACTCTCTTCCTTTGTACGTACTTGTAGAAGCTCTTACAATCTGTTTTTATATTTCTTGCTAGTTTTCTCTCAGTCTATTTTTTACATTTTTATCAATGATTCGGTCACCCTTTGCTGGTTTCTGAAACTCTCCCAATCCTCAGGCTTACTACTATTCTTCACATTATAAGCTTCTGCTTTCAATCTAATGCTATCCTTAACTTCTTCAGTTAGTCACGGATGGATCACTTTTCCTGTGTAGTTTTTGGTTCTCAATGGAATGTATTTTTGTTGAGAATTATGAAATATTTCTTTAAATGCTAGCCACAGCTTATCTACTGCCATACCTATTAATCTATTTTTCCAATCCACCTTAGCCAACTCGCCCTTCATACCTATGTAGTTGACTTTATTTATGTTTAGGACTCTAGATTCGGACTTAGGCAAACGTAATGTGAAATTCTATCGTATTATGATCACTCTGCCCCAGAAGATCTTTTACTATGAGATTGCTAAGTAACCTAGTCTCATCACACAATACAAGATCTAAAATAACCTGTTCCATGGTTGGTTCCATGACGAATTGTTCAAGGAAACTGTCCCGTATGCATTCCATGAACTCGATCTCCAAATTACCTTTGGCAATTTGATTTCTCCAGTCTATATGAAGATTAAAGTCCCCCACGATTACTGCATTACCTTTGTTACAAGCTCCTACTATTTCTTGATTAATATTTTGTCCAATAGTATAGCTACTGTTAGGGGACCTATATATTATTCCCACCAATGTTTTCCGCCCCTGGTTATTCCTTATCTCCATCCATACTGATTCTACTTCCTAATCTTCCGAGCCCTCTCTACTGTCCGTATGTCATCCTTTATTATCAGGGCTATCCCCCTTCCTTTACCATTTAGCCTGTCTTTTGAAACATCAAGTACCCTAGAACATTTAGTTCCCAATCTTGGTCACCTTGCAACCATGTCTCTGTAATGGATATTAGACAAACCCATTTATTTCTATTTGTGCCACCAGTTCATCTATCTTGTTATGAATCCTTCATGCATTCAGATAAAGAGCCTTTAATTTAATGTTTTTACCATTATTCCCTGTTTTGATCTTATTCTCTGCTACACTGGAACTTTCTGTTCCTGCCTGTCACTGCTTATTTTTACCCAAATCGCTACACTGCACTATTGCATTGACCTTTCTCTTTCGATATCTAAATTTCCCCTCACCTGACCTCTACCCCCGCCCCCCTCCCCCCCCCATTCCTTGGATGAGCGATTAAATTCTCTTGAGGAGTTGAGGCTGAGGGATGAGTATCAACAATGAACACTGCAGGGCTCCAAGCAAAAAGGCAAAGGACAATGGAAGGAAGTGCCAACTAGTTTTAATGCCACCTCCAACATAAAGCGCACATGAAAGTAGTGCCAGAAGAATTGCCAGATCACCATACTAGGAGAATGTAATAAGCATGCATGCGCCATTGGATTGTGATGAACCACCAAGATATGGCTGGAATACGCACAGTGCTATTTCTCAGGACTACCACACAACAGTCTCTCATCCGAGCCCTCTGCCTCCACCCAATGCCCCTACATATGCCAAAAAGCACTCAAGGCCAATGAAGCACCAGGGAAACAGACATAAGTACTCATACACATCACATGTAAGATTATTAAAACGTTGTTTGTACTGAGGTTGTGCCCTAATTAGCATAGATTCTGGAGCCTAAATGAGCATGACTGGGATACGCACAGATGATAGTGCTGTCTCTGAGCAAACCACGTTGTACATAGCCATGTGCATAGGCCGCCACAACTTCACATCTATTGTGTGACTGAAACAGTCTCACTGTGCCCCTGAATTCTGCAGCTGTACAAGATAGTTCACATCACAACTGCTTCATAGATACATCCTTAATCTAAACACTAGAGTCAGGGTTTTCACCAATATAAGAGATGCCTTATTACATGCCACAATTTCATTTGCAATTACAGTGGCCAAACAGACACTAACTATAAGATTTTATGGAGAGCAGCATAGCTCCTCTTTAATCTCCACGATATAGTTTACTACTTTCTTGTACCGTGTCCAGTTGATTCATTTTCTGCAGTTATCTCATAGTTGTTCACTATGTATACTGTAAATTCCCTTCTGTAGTTTCCTCCCTGAAGATCCCCTAGTTTAAGTAATTCATTATCAATATTATCATTGGTTGTGGACAAAACATTTCCATTTACTGAAACTTTAATCCAAAAATATTGACATATTAAAAAAAATCAATATGCATGTGTTAATTTGAATTGCATCAGTTCCCGAAACAAATGTTTAGAAGAATGAAAATAACAGATCCACAATCCATAAACAGCAAAGTCACAGCAATTGACTGGAAAGGAATTTTAACTCATCATGTATTCGGACATTCTATATACAGGGGTCTGTTCTACCATTAACACCAGGAGTGCTGAATGGTATCACCATAGGTAGTCCCTCGAAATCGAGGAAGACTTGCTTCCGCTCTAAAAGTGAGGTCTTAGGTGACTGAACAGTCCAATATTGGAATTACAGTCTCTGTCACAGTCGTTGAAGGAAAGGGTGGGTGGGAAGACTGGTTTGCTGCACGCTCCTTTAGCTGCCTGCGCTGGCTTTCTGCATGATCTCGGCGACGAGACTCGAGGTGCTCAGCGCCATCCCGGATGCACTTCCTCCACTTAGGGCGGTCTTTGGCCAGGTGTCGGTAGGGATATTGCATTTTATCAAGGAGGCTTTGAGGGTGTGCTTGAAACGTTTCCTCTGCCCAACTGGGGCTCGCTTGCCGTGTAGGAGTTCTGAGTAGAGCGTTGCTTTGGGGTTCTTGTGTCAGGCATGCGAACAACATGGTCTGCCCAACGGAGCTGGTCGAGTGTGGTCAGTGCTTCAATGTTGGGGATGTTGGCCTGATCGAGGACAGAATAGATGGTGGGTGGAGAAAGCACATGAGATTCAGCAGCTGGCCGACAGCCATGGTCCTGGCAAGGATCATGGCTGTCGGCCCAAGCACCCAAGGCCCCACCCCACTGCTGGCCAAAAATGGGGAGACACTCATCAAGACACCGAGGCAGTCAGGACCCGCTGGAAATGGCACTTTGAAGATCTCCTTAACCGAGACTCTGCCTTTGACTCGCGTGTCCTCCACTCCATCCCGCAGTATGCTACCCGCCACCATCTCAGCAAAATCCTAGCTGAATGGTATATTGCCTCACTGGTGCTGAGGTGAAGGACATAATGTCCTGGGAATTGTGGTTGGAGGCTTGCCACCTGCCTACACCTCCAATCCGTAAGAAAACTCCGTACTTACCTGCTGCTTCCAGAGTTTCGGACTCTTGCAGTCCTGGGCCTGCAGGCGTATGTCTGTGGAAAAGCCCATGTATCCCAGGGGCGCAGGCAGTTCGCAAGCATCCCTGGGATCACATGGACTAGGCCAACCAATACAAAGGCGGATTCCTATTATACTTATGGTGATTCAATTTATGTACAGAATCCCCACAAGCGTAATAGGCATCCCCTAAAAAATACAATTTCATAACACTGAAATAAAAATAAATGATCACAGGTTCAAAATTAATTAAAATACCATTTATTTAAACATTTAAAATTAACATTTCATTTTTTGAAAAATAAATGTCAACATTTTTAACCAGGACAAAATTGACCTAAATTAATTTTAAACGTAAGTGAATGTTCAAATCATTTTAAAAATGTTATTTTAACATTTATTTAAACCCTTATGCTGGTGAAAGGTCTTATGCTTGCTTTTACTAGGCATAAGGGTTTAGTGGGTATTCTCTGGGCAGTAGTTGGGCAAATAGCCCAACCCTGCACCAGCAAATGTCCATTTCCTGTGGATGGGTATGATCTGTCAAGGAGAAACTTGACAGATCACAAGTTCCAGATTACACACATGCGCATCACATGTGGAAACCCAGAACTTATGGGGCACTTATGACACCGTACGCTTTGCGTGCACCACCATAGGCCCCATAAAGTCCAGGCCAATAAAATGAGTGGAAACATTTCTGGGACGGGGGAGAGAGCAGCCAAAAGTTGTGGTTTATGTCGAAGCCAAGGAGATAGATAGAAGTATATTTGACAACTTGCAGAGGGAGTTTAAGGAGTGAGGCACAAACTTGAAACACGAGACCGCAAAGATCTCTGGACTGTTTCCTGTGTCCATTCTGGACAGATTAAGGAGAGGAAGATTGGGAAAGTCAATGTGTGGCTACAGGGCAGGTACAGGAGAGAAGTGTTCACATTCTTAGGCACCGGAGCAAGTTCTGAAACAAAGGATGACTGTACTAAAGGTGCAACCTTCCTCCAACTGAAATGGCACCAAAGTCTCTGCAGAAAAAAGAAATAGAGCAGTGGGTGAGGATACAAACTAAAATGGCAGCGAGTGAGAAAAGTCCACGTTTGAGACTAAAGAGAGCGAGCAAGATTAATAAAGCTGCAGGAATACAAGCTGGAGGCTTATCTGAAATACATTTGTGAGAAAATACTATCAAAGTAGAAAGGCAAAGAAAGAGGCTTTGAGGTAGTGACAGAGAAAAACTCTGCACTAGAATAGAGCGAGGGACATCAACAAATTAATCAGAAAACCAGAAAAAGAATGTCAACATTCCAAAAAATTGGAGTCAGGACTGAATGGCATGTCTGTGAATGCACAAAGAATTCAAAATAGAACTGTAGAGTTCGAAGCTTCAATAACTAAAGAGTGAAATGATACCGAGCTATAATGGTTCAAAAGAAAGAAAGAAATAATTTGCATTTATAAAGCATATTTCATGTCCTCAGGACATCCAAAAGTGTTTTTTTTTTAATCTTAAAGTGTATTATTTTTGGAGTGTAGTCTTTGGAAAGTTCCATGAGCGGTCGAGTCTGAGAGTCCGAGAGTTCAGGAGAGTCCGTGAGCGGGAGAGTCCGTGAGTTCGGGAGAGTCCGAGAGCGCGTGAGTCTGACAGTTTGGGAGGTCCATGCGTTCGGGAGGCCAGGAGTCCAAGGAGCAGGAGGGCCGGAGGTGGGCGAGGAATTCACTTCTGACGAGGATTTCCCAGCCCTTCGTCCAGGCAGGTAAGTGGTTGACTGTTTGATTGGTAAGTATCTCTCTTTTTCTTTTAATTAGATAAGTCTAATTAGAGGGATGGCAGGGGAGCTCAGTCCTGTGGAGTGCACATCCTGCGGCATGTGGGAAGTCCTGGACACTTCGTGCGACCTAGACGACCATGTGTGCAGGAGGTGTCTCCAGCTTCAACTACTCGAGCTCCACGTTTCGGAGCTTGAGCGGTGGCTGGAGTCAATACAGTGCATCTGTATTTTTCAAACAGTGCACCTGAGCAAGCAATCAGGGATAATAACGGAGAATGCGGCAAATCTCAATGGGTCAGGCAGCATCTGTGGAGAGAAAAACAGAGTTAACATTTCAAGACAACTTTTTGTCGGAACTGCCAAATGTTCGAAACGAGCACATTCTTAAGCACTGAAAGGGGGAGGGGAAGAAAAAACAAAAGGGAAGGACTGTGATAGGGTGGAAGGCAGGAAAGACAAAAGGGATGATGGCCCAAATTGAAATGGTAATGATAGAGGTTAGAAAAAGGTTAATCTGGACAGGGTGTGAATGGCGTAGTAATGACCAGCTGCTATTATAGACAAAGAGGGGAAAAAAATGAGAGAGAAGAAAGAAGAAAAAAAACATATAAGATGGGGGGAGGGAAAGGGAGCCAAAGATGCGCAGAGGTTATGTTCTGTAATTGTTGAACTCGATGTTGAGTCCAGAAGGCTATAAAGTGCCTAAACGAAAGATGAGGTGCTGTTCCTCGAGCTTGCGTTGAGTTTCGTTGGAACAGTGTAGGACAATCTTCAATGTATCGGAAAAACCTCTGTACATGGCCTTCTTTGACCTATCAACCGGGAGGGATTATGGAGCGTACTCTTCAAATTCGGCTGTCCTCAAAAATTTGTCGCCATCCTCCGCTTGCTTCATGATGACATGCAAGCCGTGATCCTGACTGTCATGTATCTCACACTACTGTACATAACTGTATCTTACCATGCTATACATGACTGTAACTAGAGATGACCTGTAACCACAAGCTTACCTTACCACCAGGGGTGCACTTGCAGGAGACACTGGATACCTGTCCCAGACAGGTATAAAAGGACGGGTCTCAGGCAAGTGTGGCATTCGAGAGCTGTGTACTAAAGGTGCAGGTCCTGAGTGACCTTGACTTCAGTATGTGCCTCGTATGAGTCTGTACTGCAGGGACAGGACTTTACACTGACCAACGGATCCACCACAGACCCAATTCATGTACGAACCAGGGTGAAGCAAGGCTGTATCATTGCACCGACACTCTTCTTGATCTTCCTTGCTGCAATATTACATCTCACCATCTGTAAGCTTCCCGCTGGAGTGGAGATAATCTATAGAACAAATGGGAAACTGTTCAACCTCCTTCGCCACCAGTCCAGATCCAAGGTCGTGCCATCCTCTGTCATCGAATTACAATATGCAGATGACGCTTGCATCTGTGCTTACTGGGAGGACGAACTCCAAACCATTGTCAACACGTTCACCATAGCATACAAAAGCATGGGCTTTACACTAAACATCCATAAAACATAGGTGCTCAATCAATCTGCCCCTGCCACAGAGCACTGCTCCCCAATTATCAAAATCCATGATGAGGCCTTGGACAACATGAACCATTTTCCATACATAGAAACATAGAAAATAGGTGCAGGAGTAGGCCATTCGGCCCTTCGAGCCTGCACTGCCATTCAATGAGTTCATGGCTGAACATGCAAATTCAGTACCCCATTCCTCGGGAGCCTACAGTTAACAAGGGCAGACATCGATGACGAGGTCCAACACCACCTTCAGTGTGCCAGCGCAGCCTTTGGTCACCTAAAGAGGGTGTTTGAAGACCAGAACCTTAAAACCGGCACAAACCTCATGGTCCAGAGAGCAGTAGTGGTACCTGCCCTTATGTATGCTTCCTGCAAATCCATTGGCAAGATAGGCGCACCAACGTCAGTGTTCTCGCCCAGGCCAACATCCTCATCATCGAAGCATTGACAACGCTCGATCAGCTTGATGGTCGATGGGATGCTTGATTTGTCATATGCTCCTTCCGTTGTTTGTGCTTGGCTTCCGCGTGCTCCCGGCGAAGAGGCTTGAAGTGTTCGGTGCCTTCTCGGATGCTCCTCCTCTACTTTGAGCGGTCTTTGGCCAGGGATTTCCAAGAGTTGGTGGGGATGTTACATTTTTTCAAGGAGGCTTTGAGGGTGTCCTTGAAGCATTTTCTCTGCCCTCCTGGGGCTCGCCTGCCATTACGTAGCTTGGAGTAGAGTGCTTGTTTCGGGAGTCTACTATCGGTCATGCGGACCATGTGGCCACCCACCGGAGTTGGTCGAGCATGGCCAATGCCTCAATGCTGGGCATGTTGGCCTGAAAGAGAACGCTGACATTGGTGCGCCTATCCTGTCAATAAATTTGCAGGATTTTGCAGAGGCAGCATTGGTGGTACTTCTCCAGTGCTTTGAGGTGCCTACTGTACATCGTCCATGTCTCTGAAGCATATAGGAGGCCGGGTATCCCTACTGCTCTGTAGATCATGAGCATAGTGCCGAGTTTGAGCTCCTGGTCTTCAAACAATCTTTTCCTCAGGGAGCCGAAGGCGAAGTTAGACTTCGTCATTGATGTCTTTTCTTGCTGCTATTAGGTTCCCAAGGTATTGGAAGTGGTCCACATTGTCCAATGGATCTTGATAATCGGGGAGCAGTACTGTGTGGCAGGGGCAGGTTGGTAGAGAACCTTTATCTTATTGATGTTTAATGTAAGGCCCGGACTCTCGTACGCTTCGGACCTTTCTCTGTCAAGTTCGTGTGGTAACTGGTGTGCAACGGCCATCACACGTTAAAAGAATTCACACACAGGCATCTTCCACCCTTTAAAATGAAGTTCTCGACCTGGAACATCAGGACAATCCAAACAGCGACAGATAGGAATGTCATTCTGCTATCATTACCCAGGAACTCAGTCGCTTCAACATCGACATCGCCGTCTGAGTGAGACATGGTGGGCAGGAGAAGGTCAGCTCAAGGAAAAAGTGTTATGTCTTGAATAAAGAGTCAGACTAGATACTGCAAATTCAAAGTAAGGTGTAACCATAGCCCTTTATTACAGATCTCAGAGTGCCTCTCCAGCCTGTGAGGCCTCCTTATATACAGGTGCTCTCAAGGGATTGTGGGATCCCTTGGGACTCCAGGGGATAAGCCCTCTGGTGGTTAGACATGGTATTTACAAGTTTACATGCATAATAACACTCCCCCACAAAGTCAATCGTGTAACTATTTACAATGTGAGTCGATCTGGGGCCTTCCTTTCCCTGGTTGATCATCTCGTGCAAATGCTGGTGTTGATGAGTCATTTGTTGGGCCCTCGCTGGGCTGCTGCACAGCTGGCCTTGCTGGGCTGCTGGGGGCGGTGAATCCTGCTGGACTGCTGCGGGTGATGGGTTCTGCTTCGTGGTCAACCGCTGGGTCAGTTGCCACTTGTGTGTGTGTGTTGGAGGGTCAAAAAGGTGGAGTCTATTGTGGCTTGTTCTGGATAGTCTGTAAATCTGAGTTTGGTTTGGTCCAAGTGTTTCCTGCAACTGAGTCCATTTGAAAGTTTGACCAGAAACACCTTACTCCCCTCTTTGGCCAAAACAGTGCCAGGAAGCCACTTGGGACCTTGTCCATAGTTCAACACTAATACAGGATCATTTATCTCAATTTCGCATGACACGTTTGCGCGATCATGATATGTATCCTGTTGAAGCCACCTGCTCTCTACCTGTTCGTGTTGATCAGGGTGTACCAATGAGAGCCTTGTCTTAAGTGCCCTTTTCATTAACAGTGCAGCGGGAGGGACCCCAGTGAGCGAGTGGGGTCTTATGCGGTAACTAAGCAAGACTCGGGATAAGCGAGTCTGCAGTGAACCTTGAGTTACCCTTTTCAACCTCTGCTTGATTGTTTGAACTGCTCGTTGGACGCTGGTTTAAACGGGGCAGATGTGACATGTTTGATCTATTGCGCGTCATGAACTCCTTGAACTCAGCACTGGTAAAGCTCGGCCCATTGTCACTTATAAGGACATCAGGCAAGCCGTGCGTGGCAAACATGGCCTGTAGGCTTTCAATGGTGGCAGCGGACGTGCTTGCCGACATTATCACACGTTCAATCCATTTGGAATACGCATCTACAACCACAAGGAACATTTTACCCAAGAATGGGCCTGCATAGTCGACATGGACCCTGGACCACGGTTTGGAGGCCAGGATCATAAACTTAGTGGCGCCTCCCTGGGTGCATTGCTTAACTGTAAACAAGTATTACATTTGTGCACGCAGGACTCTAAGTCTGCATCGATACCGGGCCACCACACGTGGGATCTGGCTATCGCTTTCATCATTACGATGCCTGGGTGGGTGCTGTGGAGATCAGTGATGAAAGTGTCCCTGCCCTTTTTTGGCACAACCACCCGATTACCCCATAGGAGGCAGTCTGCCTGTACAGACATTTCATCTTTGCACCGCTGAACGGCTTTATTTCCTCCTGCATCTTTAACGGGACACTCGACCAACTTTCGTGGAGCACACAGTTTTTTACTAAGGACAGTAAGAGGTCCTGGCTCGTCCAGGTTCTAATCTGTTGGGCAGTAACAGGTGATTGCTCACTCTCGAATGCTTCCATTACCATAAGTAAATCTGTGGGCTGTGCCATCTCCACCCCTGTGGTGGGCAATGGCCACCTACTGAGAGCATCGGCACAGTTTTCTGTGCCTGGCCTGTGGCGGATGGCATAGTTGTATGCGCACACCGTGAGCGCCCATCTCTGGATGCGGGCCGATGCATTCGTATTTATCCCCTTACTTTCAGAAAAGAGGGATATAAGCGGCTTCCAATTCAACTTTGAGTCCGAACAGATATTGATGCATTTTCTTTACTCCGTAAACACACGCTAACGCTTCTTTTTCGATCATACTGTAGGCCCTCTTGGCCTTAGACAGACTCCTGGATGCATAAACAACCGGTTGCAATTTCCCAAATTCATTAGCTTGTTGCAATACACACCCTACCTCGCATGACAATGCATCACATACTGGTACCAAACGCTTACATGGATTGTACAACACAAGCAATTTGTTTGAGCATAAAAGCTTCCTAGCTTTCTCAAAGGCATTTTCTTGGCTTTTACCCCTTACCCAATCATCTTCTTTACACAATAAAGAGTGCAAGGGTTCTAACAGTATGCTAAGACCCGATAAGAAGTTACCAAAATAGCTCAGGAATCCTAGAAACAACCGCAGCTCTGAAACGTTCTGTGGTCTTGGTGCGTTTTTGATTGCCTCCGTCTTTGAATCGGTGGGCCTGATGCCGTCCGTCGTGATTCTTCTCCCCAGGAACTCCACTTCAGGTGCCAGGAGAACGCACTTCGAGTGTTTTAGCCTGAGCCTCACACGATTAAGCCAACTAAGAATCTCCTCCAGGTTCTGCAGGTGCTCGACGGTGTTCCGACCTGTAACCAAGATGTCATCTTGAAAGACCACGTTGCGCGGGACCAACTTCAGCAAGCTTTCCACGTTCCTCTGGAATATCGCCGTGGCCGATCGAATCCCAAACGGGCATCTGCTGTAAATGAAGAGACTTTTGCGCGTGTTTATGCAGGTGAGGCCTTTCGATGATTCCTCCAGCTCCTGCATCATGTAGGCCAAGGTCAAGTCCAGCTTCGTGAACATTTTCCCTCCCGCCAGCGTCGCAAATAGGTCGTCTGCCTTCGGTAGCGGGTATTGATCCTGCAGTGAGAAACGATTGACAGTAAATTTGTAATCACCACAGATTCTGATGATGCCATCTCCAATGAGGACTGCAATAATCGGATCGGCCCACTCATTGAATTCGATCAGCGAAATGATGCTCTCTCGTTGCAGCCTGTCCAGTTCGATCTCCACTCTCTCTCTCATCATGTAAGGTACTGCTCTCGCCTTGTGATGGATGGGTTGAGCCCCCGGAATCAAATGGATCTGCACTTTTGCTCCTTGGAACTTCCCGATGCCTGGTTCGAACAGCGAGGGGAACTTGTTTAGGACCTGGGCAAATGAGGTGTCGTCGACGGACGAAAGCGCTCGGACGTCGTCCCAGTTCCAGCGTATCTTTCCCAGCCAGCTCCTGCCAAACAGCGTGGGGCCATCGCCCGGTACCACCCAGAGTGGTAACTCGTGCATCGCTCCATCGTAGGAGACCTTTACGGTAGCACTGCCGATTACAGGAATCAGTTCCTTTGTGTACGTTCTCTGTTTAGTACGAATGGGAGTCAGGACTGGCCTTGAGGCCTTGCTGCACCACAATTAATCAAAAGTCTTTTTGCTCATTATGAACTGGCTTGCGCCCGTGTCCAGCTCCATGGACACTGGGAGTCCATTTAATTCAACCTTCAACATTAACGGGGGACACTTTGTGGCAAATGTGTGCACCCCATATACCTCTGCCTTCTCAGTCTGAGGCTCTGGTTCGTCGTGATCCACCATGGATCTGTCCTCCTCTGCAACATGGTGGTTTGCAGGATTAGCAGGATTTGTAGCTCGCCTGCACATGCGTTGGAGCTGTCCCATTGTTCCACAGCCCTGCAAACGTATCCTTTGAAGCGGCATGAATGGAAACGATGATCACCTCCGCAGCGCCAACAAGGTATTAATGGCCTTGTATTCACCACCCTTGATGGTGGACTCTGAGTCATCTGTGGACATGCATCTGCAGGCGTGTAAGTCCTGCCATGTGCATTTCGATTCGAAAACAATGTTACTTTGTTCACAGTACTTGCCGCAGCACTCGTGTGCTGAGAAATTTGTTTGGTATTGTCACTGGTGGCGATAAACGCCTGGGCTATCGCTATGGCTTTTACTCAAGATTTGGGTCTCTACAGTCAAAAGTATGCGAAGTATTACTTCATGGCCAATGCCAAGTACAAAGAAGTCCCTGAGCATGTGCTCCAAGTGTCCTTCAAATTCACAATGTCCTGCAAGGCGCCTTAGCTCGGCGACGTAGCTCGCCACTTCCTGGCCTTCAGACCTCTTGTACGTGTGGAACCGGCACCTCACCATCAGAACGCTTTCCTTCGGCTTTAGATGCTCCAGACCAGTGTGCACAACTCATCGTATGACTTGTCTGTGGGTTTCGCTGGAGCGAGCAGATTTTTCATGAGGCCATATGTTGGTGCCCCGCAAACGGTGAGGAGAATCGCCCTTCGTTTGGCAGCATTCGCTTCTCCTTCCACCTCGTTGGCCACGAGATATTGGTCGAGTTGCTCCACGAAGGTTTCCCAATCATCTCCCTCTGAAAATTTCTCCAGGATGCCCACGGTTCTCTGCATTGTTGCAGTGGGGTTCATCATTTGTATCTCATCTCCAGTTGTTATGTCTTGAATAAAGAGTCAGACTAGATACTGCAAGCTGAAAGTAAGATGTGACTGTAGTCCTTTATTACAGATCTCAGAGTGCCTCTCCAGACTGTGAGGGCTCCTTAAAGACAGATGCTCCCAAGGGATTGTGAGATCCCTTGGGACTCCAGGGAATAAGCCCTCTGATGGTTAGACATGGTATTTACAAGTTTACATACATAACAAGGATACACTTTCTTCTGGAAAGGCAAACCAGAACACCATCTCCATGGGATTGGTTTCGCCATCAAAAATGAGCTGGTTTGGCATCTTAGAAAATCCCCCATGGGATAAATGAACGCCTCATGACCCTTTGTTCACTCTAACCTGGAACCAGTATGCATCGGTCATCAGTGCTTACGCCCCAACCCTGGTAGTTACGGACGAGGCCAAAGAGGAATTTTACTCCAGCCTTGAACGAACACTGCCACGAGTCCCAATGGGCGACAAGCTGATTCTATTTGGTGACTTTAATGCCAGAGTTGGAAAGAACACAGACCTCTAGAGAGGTGTGATTGGCAGGGAAGGGGTAGGGAAAACCAACTCCAATGGTATCCTCCTCCTGACTAAACTATGTAAGGCACTTGGGACACACTGATAGAAAGGTTCTAACTCAGATGGTCTCTTTAATCTCACAGGACAAGCTTGACCACAACCTCAGGGAGCAGATGCAGACTGCAGGAGGGGACTCTGACCTGCAGGTGCTGACTCCGTTCAAGGAACGCATCTCGGCCCTGATGTGCGTTGAAGTTGGTGCCATGGCAGTGGGTGAGGCCGACCCCCCCTGGGGACAGTGATGGTATGTTGAGCTCCTTTGCAGCATCCAGCAGGACATTTAGGCCTGACACCACAATCCTTCAGCTCTTTCGATGATGCTGGCATTCTCGAATGCGTTTGCTGCTCCTGGCCCCCTCCTCTGCAGGTAACCACTCTTCTCTGGCTTTGTGCTTTCAGATGATGACTCAGACGGCCAGGGACCTGCACATCAGCCTTCCACTGCGGGTGACGATGGGGAGCAGGAGGAGGCGGAGGACACCTCTTTGGACGTGACCGATGATCCAGCGTCCTCACAGAGCGGGGCCAGCAGCTTTTTGTCGGAAGGCGTGGTCAGGGAGATGGAGGTGGATGATGCTCCGGGACCCAGTGGCCTGCAGCAACGCAATGGGGGAGGGGAGATCAGGGGGCCAGCTCCCCAGAGAGTGAGTGCTCGCCTGAGTGATGCTCAGCAGCACTCTGATGATCAGGCCAACTTAGAGGATCTCACCAGACAGTCATTGCAGATGCACAGCAATCTGCTGGGTGTTTTGTCAAGGGTGCCCGAGAGTGTCGATGCACTTGCTTTGAGTGTGGTGGAAGCCACCTCAATGATTGCATTTGTGTCTCAGCAGCCCATCGAGCTGATCCTTGATAGATACCCAATGGATGTTGGATGCTTCAAGTGACAATGGGGTCCCAGACATGGGCTATGGCTGACGTGGCAGTAGCCATTGAGCACCAGGCTGATGCTATGGTAGGCCTGCAGACCGTCATATCGTCCGTTGCTGGTGGCATCAATCAGCTCTGTGGTGTACTGCAGTTGCAGTCTGCCCTGTTGCAAAGCCAACACAGGCATTGACCACTGCCATCGTGTCTGGGGCCCCATCAGTTGCACGGGGAACTAACGATGGTGAAGCACGGCAGCAATCTGTGCTCAGCCAGATAGCTCCAGGTGCTGAGGGTCTGTGCCAGGGGAGTAGCAGTGCGTCAGGCCTCTTGGAACGTGATGCCCTCTCTCAGGACGACATCATTCCGCCCTTGCCCCTGCCGCTCTCTGCAACCCATCCACCACAGAGTGCTGCCGCCCATGCTGAGGTGATGGAGTTCGCAGCTGGCCCTTTCAGGGACCGAGGTGGTGCGGATTGTCCTGCTCGGCCATCAGGTGTGGCAGCAGCGCCAACACAGCGAGCTTCTACCAGCCTTGCTGCAGGCACTGAGACCCCATTGAGGAGGAGCAATCGGCCTGGGAGGGGGGGAGAAATGAAGAGTTAGGAAGGTACTGAGAAAGAGCTGGTAAATATGTGTATGCTAGTGGCCAGAAATGAAGACCTTGCTCGAATATGAACTAATGTAAATAGTTGCAGTTGGATGAGCCAATAAAGAATTGTGTGATGCTGACCAGGGATACTGTCCTTGTTCCATGATGAAGTAATGTGAATAGATGTGGGTGATAATGTTTCAAAGGGACTGGTTTCAATTATTGTTTGCTGTAAATGATGGTTTCCTTCAGTGCTCCTTTACAGCACACCAAGATGTTTTCTGTGAATAAAATTTGTTTCATTTGTCACAATCTTGTGTTGCCATTTGTATACATGGAGGCTTGGAGGGTGGGGCCCGATATCTTCAGCAGATGGCCAGGTGAGGAGGCTGGCCGGATGAGGGGGCGGGCCCGCAATGCCACATGCGTACAATCGACGGCCCCCTAAACCATGGGGAAGCCCATTATCCTGGCAAAGTCATGGGAGCACTCATCCACGTCTTCCCTGGAAATGTTGAACTTGATCTAGTCCATTTGTTTGCTGTAGAGAGCGTGGTAACCTGGCAAATGCAGCAATATACGGCAAACTGCGAGATGTTGCATATATCGCCTACAGGAGACTGGACAGAGCCGGTAGCATAGAAGTTGAGGGTTGCTGTCACTTTCACTGCCACTGACAACGAGGTCCTGGTGCCGATATCAGCTGCCAGGTATGTCTGCAGACGGTTGCAAAGCTCCGTGACCACCTCCTTGCAGAGCCTCAGCCTTCTTATGCACTGCTCCTCGGACATCTCAAGATAAGAGTAATGCGCACGGTAAACCCTGTGGGTGTATGGGCTCCTGCCCCGCCATCTGGGGGCTCTCCTCTGGGCAGGATCCACATTTGCCCTAAGTTGTCTCTGCAGCCGGCACCTTTCGAGTTGTTGCCACAGGACGACGTGGTGTGCGATCACTGCCCCCATAACTTTGCAGAGGTCACAGCGAAATGCAACTTTCACATTTTTTCTATATCGAACCCAACAATGTGTCCCAGATACTTGTACTCAATCTGATGAGTCAACAGCAGTATGACGCCAACACCCTACTCTCTGAGCGAGCATCAAACGCAGCACTGACCGAGAACTTTGAGCCCCGGCTACAACTCGCTTTAAATAACGCCCCGGATTCGTTTCTCCACCTTATGCAGTCCAACCTTTTCAGGCGTCATCGATGCCAGCCGTTAAGTGAGGCGGCAAAAGTGAATGTGGCTAGAAGAGCGCCAAGGAGGCATTGCACGCGTACTGATGCCATGATTTCGATGGCGTTAGCTGGCAGGAAGTAACATTTTTATGCCCTTAAAAAATGACCACTGAATTTTGTGTCAGGCGTGACCAGCACCCAGCGCCACTCCCGACCGCCTAACTCCCAGTTAAGACCTAACACCGGCTTTATCAGCAGGCGTTAGCAACCGAATTTCAACCCCTTAATATTCCTGGTTACAAAACTTTCAGGTTAGTTGGCGAGGGACAAAGTGAATTGTAGTGGCAATGTTAGTAAAGGATTCTATCAAATGCTAGAATGTATGGATGTCCTGGGGGCTGTGTGTTAAGGCAGAAACCACATTGATAGAGTTAAGGAATAGGAAGGGAAATTGTACAATCCTCGGTGTGCATTACAGGTCACCAAACAATCGTGATGAGATAGAGTAGGAAATCAACAAGGCAAGAGATAATGCAATAAAGATATGGGATGTTTCAAAGTGTAGAATGCTTTTTAAAGTTACTTCCTAGGGCAAAATGACCCAGTCCAACAAGGAAAGAAACATTTCGTTCTGGGAAATGAAGTGGGGCAAGTAACTGATATGACAGTAGGAGAACAATTAGAAAATAACAATTGCAGCACAACACGATCTCAACACTAGCTTGAGGAACAGCACTTTACAGCCTTCCATCCTCAGCATTGAGTTGAAAAACTTTAGATCATCAACCACCGCTCCCATTTTTTCAGATAGCAGCTGCTGTTAATGGGTCTGCTGTAACCATCACATCATCATCTTAGGCAGTCCCTTGGAATCGAGGAAGACTTGCTTTCACTCTTAGCATGAGTTCTTAGGTGGCTGTACAGTCCAATATGAGAACCACAATCTCTGTCGCAGGTGGGACAGACAGTGGTTGAAGGAAAGGGTGGGCAGGGAGCCTGGTTTGCCGTACGCTCCTTCCGCTGCCTGCGCTTCATTTCTGCACGCTCTCGGCGACGAGACTCGAGGAGCTCAGCGTCTCCCGGATGCACTACATTCACTTAGGGTGGTCTTTGGCCAGGGATTCCCAGGTGTCAGTGGGGATGTCGCACTTTATCAGGGAGGCTTTGAGGGTGTCCTTGTAACATTTCCGCTGCCCACCTTTGGCTCGTTTGCCATGGACGAGTTCTGAGTAGAGCGTTTGCTTTGGGAGTCTCGTGTCTGGCATGTGAACTATGTGGCCTGTCCAGCGGAGCTGATCAACTGTGGTCAGTGGTTCAATGCTGGGGATGTTAGCCTGATCGAGGACGCTAATGTTGGTGCGTCTGTCCTCCCAGGGGATTTGTAGGATCTTGTGGAGACATCGTTGGTGGTATTTCTCCAGTGACTTGAGGTGTCTACTGTTATATATGTAACCCTAGGCAACCTGCATCATACCGCCACCAGAGGGCCTACCTGTTGGAGTCCCAAGGGATCCCAGCATCCCTTGGGAGCAGGCCTCCCATGCTATTCCAGGCCTCCCATGCTGTACTCTGGAATTTAAATAAAGGAGCTAAGGTCACACTTACTCACTGTCTACAGTACTCAGTTACGTTGCTTTATTATGAGCATAACAATTGGCGACGAGATAACGAACAACCATGCGAAAATGCAAAGAACTGTTGGTATCCTGGAGAAATTCTCAGAAGGGGACGATTGAGAGGCCTTCATGGAACGACTCAACAAACACTTTGTAGCCAATGAGCTGGAAGAGGACGAAAACGCTGCCAAACAAAGGGCGACCCTCCTTACCGTCTGTGGGGCAACAACCTATGGCCTCATGAAGAATCTTCTAGCTCCGGTGAAATCAACAACCAAATCCTAAGAAGAACTGTGTACGGTGGTCCGGGAGCACCTAAATCCGAAGGAAATCGTTTTGATGGCAAGTTATCGATTCTACAGATATCAGCGGTCTGAAGGCAAGGAAGTGGCGAGCTACATCACTGAACTGAGGCGCCTTGCAGGACATTGTGAATTCCTGGAGCAAATGCTAAGAGACTTTTTTGTGCTTGGCATTGGCCATGAGGTTATCCTTCACAAAATATTGAAACACCAAATCTGAGCAAAGCCATAACGATAGCCCAGGCATTTATGTCCACTAGCGATAACACCAAACAAATTTTGCAGCATAATGAGGTTTTGGCTAGCACTGTACACAAAGTAACGTCGTTTTCAGGCAGGAATGCATATGGCAGAACGTACACACCGGCAGTTGCATGACCTCAGATGACCCAGAGTCCGCCATCAATCGTTAACACCTTGCTGGCGCTGCGGGGGGTGATCATCGAGCCCATCAATGCAGCTTCAAACACTATGAGTGCAAAGACTGTGGAACAATAGGATACCTCCAGCGAATGTGCAGACGAGCTGCAAACCCTGCAAACCACCACATTGCAGAGGGAGATCGATCATGTTAAAAGTTGAACTGAATGGAATTTCAGTATCCATGGAACTGGATACAGGTACGAGTCAGTCTATCATGAGCAAAAAGGCCTTCGACAGGCTGTGGTGCAACTAGGAACACAAGCCCAAGCTTAGTCCCATTCATACCAAGCTAAGAACTTACACCAAAGAGCTGATTCCTGTTATTGGCAGCGCAGAAGTAAAAGTCTCCTATGATGGAGCAGTGCACGAACTCCCACTATGGATTGTACCAGGAGATGGCCCCACACTGTTCGGCACATGCTGGCTGGGAAAAATCCGCTGAAACTGGGTCGACATCCGAGTGCTCTCGTCCGTCGACGACGCCTCATGTGCCCAGGTTCTGAGCAAGTTCCCGTCGCTGTTTGAGCCAGGTATTGGAAGTTTCTCGTTGGCGAGGGTGCAGATCCACTTGGTTCCCGGTACCCGACCCATCCACCACAAAGCATGGGCTGTGCCATATATGATGTGAGAGAAAGTGGAAATTGAGCTGGACAGGCTGCAGAGAGAAGGCATCATCACTCCGGTGGAGTTCAACGAGTGGGCCAGTCTGATTGTTCCGGTTCTCAAAGGCGACGGCACTGTCAGAATTTGTGAGGACTATAAAGTAACGATTAACGGTTTTTCGCTACAGGACCAGTACCCGCTATCCAAGGCAGATGACCTATTTACGACCCTAGCTGGAGGAAAGACGTTCACCAAGTTGGACCTGACCTTGGTCTCCATGATGCAGGAGCTGGAGGAATCGTCGAAAGGCCTCACCTGCATCAACACACACAAAGGTCTGTTCATCTACAATAGATGCCCATTTGGGATTCGTTCGGCAACGACAATTTTCCAAAGGAAAATGGAGAGCCTGCTAAAGTCGGTTCCACGCACCGTGGTTTTCCAGGACGACATACTGGTCACAGGTCAGGACAACATCGAACATTTGCAGAACCTGGAAGAGGTTCTAAGTCGGCTAGATTGCATGGGACTCAGGTTGAAACGCTTGAAGTGTGTTTCCCTGGCGCCAGAGGTCGAGTTCTTAGGGAGAAGAATCGTGGTAGACGGCATCAGACCCACCGACACCAAGATGGAGGCCACCAAGAACGCGCCGAGACCACAGAATGTGACGGAGCTGCGGTCGTTCCTGGAACTCCTCAACTATTTCGGTAATTTCCTACCCGGGTTAAGCACCTTGCTAGAACCCCTACATGTGTTACTGCGCAAGGGAGATGACTGGGTATGGGGGAAATCACAAGAGGCTGCCTTTGAGAAAGCCAGAAATCTGTTATGTTCCAACAAACTGCTTGTTCTGTATAACCCATGTAAACGTTTAGTGCTAGCTTGCGATGCGTCTTCATATGGGGTCGGGTGTGCGTTACAACAGGCTAACGAATCAGGAACATTGCAAACGGTTACGTATGCGTCTAGGAGTTTGTCCAAGGCCAAAAGGGCCTACAGCATGATTGAAAAAGAAGCTCTGGCATGTGTTTACTGGGTGAAAAAAATGCACCAGTATCTGTTTGGGCTCAAGTTTGAGCTAAAAACTGACCATAAACTGCTCCTATTGCTATTCTCAGCGAACAAAGGGATTAACACCAATGCCTCTGCCCGCATTCAAAGATGAGCACTCATGCTGTCTGCATATAACTATGTAATCCGCCACAGACCAGGCACAGAGAACTGCGCTGATGCTCTTAGTCGGCTACCATTGCCCACCACCGGGGTGGAAATGGCACAGCCTGCAAACTTGCTCTTGGTGAAGGATGCATTCGAAAACGAAAAGTCACCTGTTACGGCCCGCCAGATCAGGACCTGGACCAGCCAGGATCCTTTACTCTCCCTGGTAAAAAACTGTGTCCTCCATGGGAGCTGGTCCAGCGTCCCAGCGGAGATGCATGAAGAGATCAAGCCGTTCCAGCGGCACAAAGACGAAATGTCCATACAGGCGGACTGTCTTTTGTGGGGTAATCGCGTGGTTTTGCTAAGAAAGACAGGGAAACGTTCATACACGACCTACACAGTACCCACCCAGGCATAGTAATGATGAAAGCATTAGCCAGATTCCATGTGTGGTGGCCCGGCATCGACTCAGACTTAGAGTCATGTGTGCGCCAATGCAACACTTGCTCTCAACTAAGCAATTGTAAGGGGTGGTTTTCAGGGGGTCAGCTTTCCCTTCTGACTCGTTCCCACACTCTTGCTTCTAGACACTGGAATTATGAAGGGATTGTGACAGATTTGGACAGACAATCGGTTTCAAGGTAGGAAGCAGGTATGGCTTTATTGTGTTTAAAAAGAAGTAAAAAGGCACACCTTTAAAACACACACAAAGTATTAATACCAATACACGCTGAGGAGTACAACACATTGAATAAAATGTCAAATTACAGCCTGTGGGGAAAAGAATACAGCTTAAACTCTAAGTGGGGTAAAGAGGAGAATGCAGATACATTTACACAAGTTATCCCAGCCTCCCCCCTCCCAATTCCCCTAACTAACTAAGTTATAGCTCTGGGGGTTCAGGGGCTATGCTCACCCACTCCTTTAGACAGTTGCCGGTGAATCGCGGTTTCGGGGTTTGCTGCACTTGGCCTTCTAGGCGAGCCGTATCCCGGACGGAGGAGAGGACTTCGGACTGCGTAGTCTGCGGTTGAGATAAGTCCGTTGATGCGGTAAGTTGCGTTTTGGATGTATGGGGTAAGTACCCACTTTCTTTGGCTAGGAATAATTTTAGTTAGTCCTTTTTGGTAATTTCTCACCCGTTGGGTCGATCAGAAGTAGATTGTAGAGTGGTTGTCAATTTAGTTGCTGACAACTTTCCATTTCATGGGCCTCGTGCTCGGTCAGTTCTTGAAGAGTTCTGGTAGTTTCCTTCACGACTCCATTTCTTCACTCATGCTGCTTATGTGTCTGTCTGTGTTTCAGTCTGTGTCCTTGTTCAAGTCTGTGTGAGTTCGAGTCTGTGTCCTTTCCTGGTAAAACTGGGAATAGATATATCCCAAAAAAGGCTTCCTTATCTCCCATCAAATCTAGCTCAGCTCTTTGTTTCGATTGTGCAGCCCAACTAACTGAAACTTGATTAAGTGGTTTTAATCTGGCATTAATAGGCTTTTCGAAGTTGGTGAGCTCTCGTCCATTGTGCTAGTTTGGCCTGAGCCAGATATTTCTATGCCTGTTGAAAAGGTGTTGAAATATGTATGTGACATTTGGGTCCTCTGGGTGGGGTGGATAAACAGTACCCAGACAATTTGATTAGCTCCAATGTCCAAACTGGCCCTTTAGAGATTGACCCCACCCCTTTTTTTGCAGACCCAACATTCATCTTTTAAAAATCCCAAATTCGATTAAAGTTCATAGTTTCTTCCATGTGCACTTTAGGATTTCAAACTTGCTGTTAGATAGTTCCAAATTAAATTCCCTTTCATATGAGTCCAAACACTGGGGGGGGGTCTCCAAATGTGCATCCCCCTTTATCCCCTGCAGGCATCGTCTGCCCCTTTAAACTCATTTTAAAAGTCCAGAAAGGGATTCTTCTCCTCTGCAGAGGAAAGATACAAGGAATCTTTGCGAAATATTGGTAAATTCTACACTCCCCTCTGTGATACCATATCACTTATGGTATCATCTTCCAGGTGAGCAAAGTACTTGACTCCCAAGAGATAACCTTCCCCATAAATTAACCAAACTAATACCCAAAATATGCATTACACTTATGCAACATCACCACAGAGACACACTTTTCCCTTTACAGGTACAAACTTTTTACATTTACACCCTCCCAGCTTGGAGGGGGTTCCATCACTACGATTTCATTTCAGCACAGTTACATTTCATTTCAATTACATTATATTCATCAGCATGTAGGCAACGCACAACCACATTACAGAAGGAAGAACATAGATTAAAATTAAACAACATCAGTTGGTCTCCTGAGGTTTTTCCATCACCTGATAATGTCTGGATCCTGCCCTTGAGAACTGCTATCAGGCTGGCTGACACACAAGACAAACTCAAAACAATCACCTAACATTACTGCAACATTAACCTTAATTCTAAACTAAACTTAAAATGTAAGATGGTGCAGTCAGTTGCCTTAAACTAAAAATTAGAGCTAAGTACAACCGCCACCCGTCTCCGGGAGGCCTGGTTAGTCCCTGTCAGGCCCATGCCTTGTGCGGCCTGATAGCCGCCTGGATGCTAGGGTTTCCCCGCAGCCGGTGAGCTGGAGACCCTTGTCTCTGGGACAGCTCGTTGCTACTACTCCTGTGAGACCCTCACCGCTGGAAGCGGCTGGCTGGGGGTCCCTACTCTGAGCGGCCTCTGTACGTCTGACCTTCGGCCTTTCCTGTCGGGCTGCCCTTCTCCGAGGGTAGAATCGCTGAGGCTCAGATGCCGGTGACCACGGTATCTTTGGCCGTGGTGTACGGAGGGTCCTTCTCAGGGCTTGGGTTACTGGGGGTGCGTCCGAATCCCAAACGATGGGTGGGATAGCCCCTCCAGTATTGCAATTCACCGCCCCTTTGGCACGGTTTCTGAGCCTGCCACATTTCCTGTGGGCCCTCCACCGTCGGGGGCGGCCAACGGAGGGTCCCTGTCCTGAGGACGGTTCACCCCTCCCGGCTGCCCTCTGTGCTTGGCTGACCCTGGGTTGTACAGCTTGCACTGGTTGATGTGGAATCACTTAGTACAGCGGGGCAGCTTTATGGCATAGACCATCGGGCTTGCCTTGTCGACAATGCTGTATGGCCCCATATATAATGCTTCAAAAACCCCTACCCGAGTATAGTTCCTCACCATGATCTGGTCCCCTATCTCTCATTCGTGGTGTCTGCTGGGTTCTAGCAGCAATCGGTTACTCTGATGCTGTCTGCCCATGTTACTAGCAGCCTGCCAGTGAATCTGTCTGAGGTGTTCAAACAGATTCCTGACAAACCGGTCCCGGTTCACCTCTCTGAGCTGACCTTCTGTGAGCACCGGGGCTAGGACATGGGTGGGGGTCCGCATGATCCGGCCAGTCATGAGCTCGTATGGGGAATACCCCGTGCTCTTTGACTGACAGGCTCGGATCCCCATTAGGACCAACGGTAAGACCTCCACCCACTTTTGGGGTGAGTCTCGCGTTTCCTTCCGCAGCCTTTCTTTAATGGTGCGGTTTAAACGCTCCACAATACCCGATGACTGTGGGTTGTGGGCAACGTGCCATTTCCCCTCAATGCCGAGCACCTTAAGGGTTGCCTGTATTACCTGTCCGGTGAAATGGCTCCCCTGGTCTGACTCCACATACTGTGGGAGTCCCCACCCGGAAAACACTTCTCTCTCTAGAATCTTAGCTGTCCCTAGTGCGGTGGCTGTTCGGCAGGGGAAGGCTTCAACCCATTTTGAGAACACGTCCACCAGGACTAGGCAGTATTTGTAGCCTTCCTGGGTGGTGAGTAGGGGCCTGATGTAGTCAATTTGGATTGATTGCCATGGTCCCTCTACCCTGCTGGCGTGTCCTAGGGACACCTTCCTTTTCTGGGGGTCAGGGTTGTTCGCAGCACACACCAGGCAGTTCGCACAGAACTCGCGGACGTCCTCCTTGAGTCCCGGCCACCAACCTGCCTGTTCCACCCGTTGCCAGGTGGTCTCAGGCCCGGGGTGTCCCACTCCTGGACCCTCATGGGCCAGTTTTAGGAATTCCCTCTGGTGCTGCTGCAGCACGACCCATTGTCCCTCTTTAAACAGCATGCCTTCCTTAATGGTAATGGCTGCTGTGCCGTACGGACCTTCTACTCTCTCTCCTCTAGCTAGCGCATTCAGGACAGCTTTCAGGACCGAGTCCTGTGCCTGAACTGTTTTAAGTCCGGGGCCAAAGCTATCCCTGTACTCTCTACTGCCCTGTTCTTATTCTTGACCGCTGCTATGCGGCCGGTGTCATGGGGGTCCCAGAACTTTCCCGTGCGGGCACCTTCTTTGGCCAGTTTGTCAGCCTGTTGGTTTCCTTCTGCACAGGATTCAGTTTTTGAATGGGCCTTCACCTTATGTATGTAGACCTTTCCCTCTTCCCCCACCGCTGTCATAATTTTCTCCAGCAGGGGCTTGATTGCCAGGGGTCTCCCGTCAGCAGACGTGTATCCGCGACGGGACCAGATAGCCAGGTACTCTGTACACAAATTGCAGGTAAACATACTGTCCGAGTAAATCATGTACGGGGTAGGGAATCCCTCGGGGTGGGTCACCACGCACATTACAGCGGACAGTTCAGCATGCTGGCCGCTCATGGTGCTGGGGAGCTTGATTGCCAGGGCAATACCTGCCCTTGGGTCATAGACTCCGCACCCAGTGAATCGCTCGCCAGCAGATACCATGCTGGACCCGTCCACGTGGATGTGCCGGCCTGTAGGGTGTAACCCAGCCCGAAGGCCAATGTTCACCTCCCATACCCCTTCTATGGAGCACCTGTGGGCTTTCCCTGGGTAGATCAGGTTGGCTGCGAGCCTTGGCTCGTGGGGGCCTTCTACTCTGAGATCCATCTGGGAGAGGAGCAGGATCCAGCGAGCAATGCGGGCACTGCTCACCATCCCGTCCTTAATCCTCCCATCTAGGAGCATCTGAGTTGGTGTGTGGTGGGTTAGGAGTGTTAGAGGAGACCCTCCCGTGAAGATCAAGGATCTTTTCACTGCCCAATGTGTGGCTAGGAGGTGTCTCTCACAGTTGTAGTACCCCTTCTCCACATCTGTGAGGATCCTGGAGGAATAAACCACCGGTCTCAGCTGGCCGTGCCACTCTTGAAGCACCACTGAGCTCAAACTGTCCCCGCTGGCTGCCACCTCCAGGAAAAACTCCTTTCCTACATAGAAACATAGAAAATAGGTGCAGGAGTAGGCCATTCGGCCCTTTGAGCCTGCACCGCCATTCAATGAGTTCATGGCTGAACATGCAACTTCAGTACCCCATTCTATCGCTCCTAAGGCTGGCGCAGTCTGCAAGTCCTTCTTGAGCTGATTAAATGCTGCCTCGCAACCCTCATCCCAGTCCCACTCTACACCCTTGTGTAGGAGCCTGAGCAGAGGGGCTGCGGTGGCTGCATAATCCTCAATGAAGTCTCTGCAGTACCCGGTGAGCCCTAGAAAGGATCTTACCCCTGTCACTGTGTTGGGGGCTGGTAACTCCTGTACTGCCTCCCTTCTAGCCTTGCATATGGTCTTTCCCCAGCGCGCACAGTCAGCCCCAGGAATTTGACTTCCTTCTGGCTGATCTGTGCCTTCTTGGGGTTTACTTTAAACCCTTCTTCTTTTAGCAGCTCGGCCAGTAATGGGCCATGTTCCTCCCCCTGATCGGTAAACAGGAGCAGTCATCCACATACTGCACCAAATGCTGGGGTCTGCTAAAGCCCTTTCAACAGTTTGCCATGCATTGGTGAAAAATGCTGGGGCTGTTGTGGAAGCCCTGGGGAAGACAGTTCCACGTGTATTGTTGGCCCTTGAAGGTAAAGGCAAACTTGTACTGGTCCTCCCATTTTAAAGTAATGGACCAGAACCCATTTGAAATGTCCAGCACCGTGAAAGTCGTCGCGGATGCTGGAATATTCCCTATGAGGTCCGCTATGGCTGCTACAGTGGGTGCACAGGCAGGGATATTCTTATTTAGTACTCGATAGTCCACGGTGGCCCTCCATGAATTGTCCGGTTTCTTAACCGGCCACAGTGGAGAGTTCACATGGGTAGCTATCGGTCTTAACACCCCTTGCTCTACCAGTGATCCCAACGCCATTGTCAGGTCTGCCTTTACCTCCCTGGGGAAGTTATATTGCTTCTGTGGTCGGGTCATGTGGTCCCCTTTTATACTAACTTCCACCCCCGTTACCCTGCCACAGTCATGTTTGTGGGTGGCGAAGGCTGCAAGGTGTGCCCGTACATATGCCTGGTACTCCACTGGGGTGTTACTGACCAGTAATTCCAAGTCGTAACCGTCCTTTGGCTTCACGGTACACAATGTTCCCTTGGCCCCTTTTTCTGGGATCACCGCCACCTCACCTTCCCTGTCTGTCCCTATGGCTCCCCATAGACAGTGGTTCCTGAGATCCACTAGGATCTGGTGGCTAATGATAAAATCAGCTCCCAGGATCCCTTTTCCCTTCTGCTCCCATTTCATCAGGACACATTTCCATTTGGTTTTGAGTGTCCCTAACTGAATGGTGAGCGGGATGGAAAATGAACCAGTTTGCTCATTGCTTATGAACCCCACAAGACTGTACAAGACCCCGTTCGATAGAGGTGAGGTAGCTGGGTTACCTGCATATACAAGGGTGCTAGAAGCACCGGTATCTTGCAGGTAGGTCCCTTTCACTTTCTCCACCTCCATCGTAGCGCACGGTCTCTTCCAGGCATCGTACTCTAGGGAACACAGGTACACAGGCTGCGCTGTCTCTAGTCATGCATTTGGGTGGGTTAGAGCAGAGGGTTTTACCGTACCTGCTACTGCACCGGTTGCGATAGCTACTGCTCCCTGTCCGTTTATGAGTGTCTGTAGGGCGGCTACGAGTGTCTCATATGAGTCGCGTGTTCCTGCCCCAGCCTTATGGGCTGGGGCTTGAGTATCCTTTCCTTTAGTCTCTTTGCAGGGGTTCCTACAGTCCTTCCTCCAGTGCCCACTTTTTCCACACCCAAAACACTCGCCCCCTTTGTGGGGAGGGTTCCCACCTTCCTGATGCCACTCTCTCTTGCCTTGGCTGGGTTTAATCTCATGGACCCTCCCTTTAGAGGAGGGCTCCTCTGTCCCTCTACCGTTCCGGTAAGCCAGGGTCAGCTGTCTGACCACTGTCTCCTCAGTGGTTCTGGGATCTCTTGGATCGAACCAGACCTCGGCTTTTGCCTTTACTCCAGGTAAGCTGTTTGCCACCAAGATGCGGAGCCAGTGAGCCAGCTCGTTTGGGTTCAAGTGAGCCCGGTCAAGAACCCCACTACAGGCCCTTTCGTAGACCGGCCACAACCTGTCGGTGAAAGCCTGGGGAGTCTCCCCATAGAGCTGCACTGTTTTCTCCGCTCGGGAGAAAGGACTCCCGTCGTTCATACCCATGGCCTCTAGAACCTCCTCCTTAACCGTAGCGTACGTGTTTTGCCCCTTTCTGCTGTCTGCAGAGAGGGAATGGCACAGCTTGGTGTCTAACGAGAAGAGCAACAGCTTAGCCTGCTCTGAATCATCACACCCATTAATATCCCCTGTGTGTTCCACTTCTAGGAAGTGTACCGATGGATCCCCCTGTTGGGTGAGCTTACTTAGGTGGCCTATCATAACCCTCAGTTTTTGGGTGTCGTGGGGGACTACGAAGTTGCTTTCTAGGGGTCCTGCTGCCCCATTGGCGTCAGATGGGCCAAACTTCTGCTGCCGGACCGGGTGCTTTGGCCCTGGTTCCGGCCCTCCTTGTATTGGCTCGCCCGTTTCCCCCTGCTGCCAAGCCGAGTTAAAACTTAGAGCTGTCGATGTTGGTAGTTCGCAATCCTTGCCTGCCCCGCACTCTGGCCGACATCCCTGCTGCTCCGGGCCATTCCCGGGAGCTGCAGGCGGTGACTGAGGGGTTTCTCCTTCCTCTACCAGGTGTTCCTGGGCTAAACCCGGGTTTATCAGGCACACCATGCCTTTAGCCCAGGAAAGAGCAAGGTTCAAGCTTTGGATCTGCTGCTGGCAGGAGCCGTGGTCTCCTGCCTCAAATTCCCTGGCACTGGCTACCTTATAGGCTACCTGAATGTCTCTCACCCTCTTCCCGTACTCTTTAACTTGCTTGGCGAGGCAGGAATTCTCTTCCTGCAACGCCCATTCGCTATTCTTTGCTTCAATAATCTGACACTGTAAAAGGTCCAGTTGGGTTTTGTGCCTTTCTTTAATGAGCTCTCTACTTTCCTTTAACTGTCCCACCTCTGTCCACACCCTTTCCCCGACTGTGGCCCTTGCACTGGACCTCTCTTCTGCCTGCCTCAATACTCCCGTTAATTTCTCATTCTCCTCATCTAGAAGCCGGATCTGTCGCTGAAGGCAAATTAGCCAAATGGCCTTCTCTATCGACTTTTTATGGTCCTTGCTCTCAGTCCATTAAGCTGCAGCATCTTCTGGACGCCCAGCATACAATAGATCAAGTACCCACTCCTTAGCCACATTTACCCTCTTAAACACATACAAGGAAATTCCCTCTTCCATTTTGCTTCTCTTCCTGAAACCAGTCTCTCTCTTATCACATCCCTTGCACCAGTGTCCCATCTGGGTCGCCATTATGTAAGGGATGGTTTTCAGAGGGGTCAGCTTTCCCTTCTGATCTTATATGAACGGTTCCAAATCGCTCCCACACCCTTGGTTCTAGACACTAGAATTATGAAGGGACTGTGACAGAATTGGACAGTCAATCAGTTTCAAGGTAAAAAGCAGGTATGGCTTTATTGTGTTTAAAAAGAAGTAAAAAGGCACACCTTTAATTACACACACAGAATATTAATACCAATACAAGCTGAGGGGTACAACGCATTGAATAAAATGTCAAATTACAGCCTGTGGGGAAAAGAATACAGCTTAAACTCTAAATGGGGTAAAGAGGAGAATGCAGATACATTTACACAAGTTATCCCAGCCTCCCCCCTCCCAATTCCCCTAACTAACTAAGTTATAGCTCTGAGGGTTCAGGGGCTATGCTCACCAATCCCTTTTGACAGTTGCCGGTGAATCGAGGTTTCGGAGTTTGCGGCACTTGGCCTTCTAGGCAAGCCGTACCCCGGACGGAGGAGAGGACTTCGGACTGCGTAGTCTGCGGTTGGGATAAGTTCGTTGATGCGGTAAGTTGCGTTTTGGATGTATGGGGTAAGTACCCACTTTCTTTGGCTAGGAATAATTTTAGTTAGTCCTTTTTGGTAATTTCTCACCCGTTGGGTCGATCAGAAGTAGATTGTAGAGTGGTTGTCAATTTAGTTGCTGACAACTTTCTGTTTCATGGGCCTCGTGCTCGGTCAGTTCTTGATGAGTTCTGGTAGTTTCCTTCACGACTCCATTTCTTCACTCATGCTGCTTATGTGTCTGTCTGTGTTTCAGTCTGTGTCCTTGTTCAAGTCTGTGTGAGTTCGAGTCTGTGTCCTTTCCTGGTAAAACTGGGAATAGATATATCCCAAAAAAGGCTTCTTTATCTCCCATCAAATCTAGCTCAGCTCTTTGTTTTGATTGTGCAGCCCAGCTAACTGAAACTTGATTAAGTGGTTTTAATCTGGCATTAATAGGCTTTTCGAAGTTGGTGAGCTCTCGTCCATTGTGCTAGTCTGGCCTGAGCCAGATATTTCTATGTCTGTTGAAAAGGTGTTGGAATGTGTATGTGACATTTGGGTCCTCTGGGTGGGGTGGATAAACAGTACCCAGACAATTTGATTAGCTCCAATGTCCAAACTGGCCCTTTAGAGATTGACCTCACCCCTCCAAATTCGATTAAAGTTCGTAGTTTTTTCCATTTGCACTTTAGGATTTCAAACTTTCTGGTAGATAGTTCCAAATTAAATTCACTTTCATATGGGTCCAAACACTGGGGGGGGGGGGGGGGGCATCTCCATGAATACATCCCCTTTTATCCCCTGCAGGCATCATCTGCCCCTTTAAACTCATTTTAAAAGTCCAGAAAAGGGATTCTTCTCCTCTAAAGGGGAAAGGTTCAAGGAATCTTTGCAACATATTGGTAAATTCTACACAATGCACCCAGAGATGCACCGCTAAGTTTGTGGTCAAGGCCCTCCAAACCATGTTCTAGGAGCCACGTTGATTTTGCGGGCCCATTTCTAGGCAAAATGTTTTTGGTTGTTGTGGATGCTTATTCAAAATGGATTGAATATGTAATAATGTCTGTAAGCACGTCCACTGCCACCATCGAAAGCCTACGAGCCATGTTTGCCACGCACGGCCTGCCTGATGTCCTTGTCAGCGACAAGGGGCCGTACTTCACCAGTGCTGAATTCAAGGAATTCATGACCCGCAATGGGATCAAGCACGTCACACCTGCCCCGTTCAAGCCCGCATCCAATGGCCAGGCAGAACGGGCAATCCAAACTATCAAGCAAAGCTTGAAACGTGTGTCGGAAGGCTCCCTGCAGACCCGCCTGTCCCGAGTCCTGCTCAGCTACCGCACCAGACCCCAGTCTCTCGCCGGGGTTCCCCCAGCCGAGCTGCTCATGAAAAGGATGCTCAAAACAAGGCTATCTCTTGTCCACCCTGATTTCCATGATCACGTCGTGGGTAGGCGGCATCAACAAAGCATGTACCATGATGGCGCAAACTTTTCACGAGATATTGAAGTCAATGACCCTGTATTTGTACTCAACTATGAACATGGTCCCAAATGGCTTGCTGGCACTGTCATAGCTAAAGGGAGTAGTGTGTTTCAGGTCAAACTTGCTAATGGACTAACTTGCAGAAATCATTTGAACCAAACCAAACTGCGATTCACAAGCAGCCACGAGCAACCCGAAGGAGGATACCACCAACTTCAACCCTCCAACACACACACAAGTGGCAACTGACATCACGGTTGACCACGAAGCTGAACTCACCATCCCCAGCAGCCCAGCGAAGAACCAACCAACTCACCCATACTTGCATTTGTACCAAGACGATCAACAAGGGAGCGAAAGGCCAACATCTTCTCACCCTGTAAATAAGTGTACTATTGACTTTGGGAGGGAGTGATGTCATGTATGCAAACCTATGTAACCTGTATCATACCGCCACCAGAGGGCCTACCTGTTGGAGTCCCAAGGGATCCCAGCATCCCTTGGGAGCGCTGTATATAAGTAGGCCTCTCATGCTGTATCAGCACTCTGGAGTTTAAATAAAGGAGCTAAGGTCACACTTACTCACTGTCTACAATACTTAGTTGCATTACTTTATTATGAGCATAACATCTACTGTACATGGTCCATGTCTCTGAGCCATACAGGAGGGCAGGTATTACTATGGCCTTGTAAACCATGAGCTTGGTGGCAGTTTTGAGGGCCTAGTCTTCAAACACTCTTCCTCAGGCAGCCGAAGGCTGCACTGTCGCGCTGGAGGCGGTGTTGGATCTCGTCGTCAATGCCTGCTCTTGTTGATAGGAGGCTCCCGAGATAGGGGAAGTGGTCCACGTTGTCCAGGGCCGCGCTGTGGATCTTGATGTCTGAGGGGCAGTGTTGTGCGGCGAGGACAGGCTGGTGGAGGACCTTTGTCTTTCGTAAGGCCTATGCTTTCGTACGCCTCAGTAAATACGTCGACTATGTCCTGGAGTTCAGTCTCTGGTATGTGCGCAGACGCAGGCATCGTCCGCTTACTGTTGCTCAACGACAGATGTTGGGGTGGTCTTGGACCTGGCCTGGAGGCGGCGAAGGTTGAACAGATTCCCACTGGTTCTGTAGTTTAGCTTCACTCCAGCGGGGAGCTTGTCAACTGTGAGGTGGAGTGTGGCGGTGAGGAAGTACACCTCCTCTGGACCCATTTTTTGTTTTTTTACTTATCCTCTTACACCCACTTTTGCCCTACCCCATCATCCATTTTTGTAATGTAATCACTCATGCCTTCCATCCGATCAAAGACCTTAACCTTTCTTCTTTCCTCCCCCCACCATCTTCTGTGGCTCTGTACTTGCTTATGAACTGTTAAATCTCTAACTTCTTCCACATCTGCCAAAAGATCATCGACTTGAAACATTCTCTCCCCACACATGCTGCCTGAGTGCTTCCCGCATTTTCTGTTTTTATTACAGCATAGCTGGGTTCAAAATAAAACAGAAAAGGATAATGACGAGTTAAATTTAAAGGGGGAGAAATTGGCCTCCTGTTTGCGCCTCCTGTTAGCGCCTCCGGGGAGGGGCGATAACGGGGCGTTAAGGGCTTACCGACCGGGCGCGGCAAAATCACCGACACCCACGAACTTTCATGGCGGGTTAGCACTGGTGCTAAAACATACCACCTCAATCTCTTGCATCCCGGAGATGCTGACGTCATCCGATCTGCAGCGCCCCGTTATCGCCCTGGTGTAAAATTCGCTTCCGCCCCGAAGCATTGCCGGGCGTCAACATTGACAGCTGCAGGAGGCGTTGTCACCTTGTCTGGCCACGCTAATTAAAGGCAGTGGTGGTCAGGTAGGCCAAAATGTAATAATGTCCCCAGTGTGCTGTTTTTTGATTTTTTTTCCAGCCCGTGATTGATCAGCCCTGCACTCTCAGAGTGCTTGGGGCTGCTATGCACGGATCGTAGGTGCCGTCGACGACCATTCCCAGCCTTAGCCTTCAATGATCGCCCCCGCAACATTGGCCCTTCCCTTTAAGAGAGGGAAGGAGCCTGTAAAATTGGCAGCACTGCACGGAATATGATGCAGTGCTCTGCCGCCCCTCATCCTCCCTTTAGCGCCCAAGGGAAGTGATAGCGCTTGATTTAGTGCTGCACTTCCCCCCGGAGCACGAAACCGGAAGTTCCCGTTAGAATCAATTGCTTAGCGACCGGCGATACTTTTGCGCTCCCACAAAAGTTATCGCCCCAAACGGTGCACTGCACAATTTCTAAAAAGGAAAGTTCCATGAGAGAAGAAAGAATCTGGCCCAAATTAAATGGGGAGAGAAATTAGCAAACAGGCAAATCAATTGTGGGGAACCTTCAAATATGAGATGCAAAGAGTATTCCTATAACGTGAAAAAAGGCAACAATAAAATTCTGTAAATAAATAGAGATTGCCGTAGCTTTCCCACCAGGCTGAAGAGTTTGGAGCTGCCGGGAACATAAAGAACCCAAACAGATCGCTACTTTCCTTTGTGGAGCAATAGGAACAAGTGTACTTTTCCTTGGCCCACCAAAATAGCAACTGAAAATTGCTGGGGCCTTTATGAGCAGCTTTCAATGGTACTGTGAAGGACCACTGGTTAGGCTGCGCAAGACTCGGTTCAACTCAATGGAGCATGCGCAGTGCTAGCTTTGCTCAGTTATACCGGAGTTTCTCACTCAGGGTCCTACAACCGGCATAGGTAAATTTGCATATTTACAGAGCCTAACTCTTGTTTCAAGCAGGTGTCCTTTACAAGCCAATAGGCTGTCCGACAAACTTCAGATTGGGTGCAACTATCACAATGCAAAATACCCATTTTAAAGTTCAATATTTCCCCTGTAGTGAACAGATAGGATTGTTCACCCTCACTGTCTGAAATGTTGGCCTCACAGTGTTTGTTGGAACAGCCACTTGTGCTGATTAGCCTTGTTACACTAAAGTATCTTCAAACCATTTATAATCCATCAGACATTGCTTCCTGATTATAGTAAAGTGACTGTACATATACAATGTGCAATAAGAAGCATGGAATGAAGAGTATCTGAATGAAACAGATAAAATATTTAACTGTAAGCTCAGCATGAATAGGTGTCATCCATTTAGCTATCTGTGCTCTGCAATAATTGGTTTACTTATCTATCACTAGTATTGGGAGTTTCCTGGAGTGAGAGGTATCTGAATGAGGTAAACAAGTATTCTAATCTGGAATTAGTTTAATCTATATTGTGTTCTCTACAGCCAGGTTTAATACCTTTCAGATATGAGAGACAGAGCTATGGATATGAAGGACATTTCTAAACCATAAACACTGAGGAATTTTTTTTTAAATCTGGCTATTATATTCTAAATGGTTTTCATCACCTATTAAATAACCATCATTTGTAGCTAATGTTAGGATAAAAATGTTATTGATTTATATGTAGCCAATTTTAGGGTACAATGGTAATAGTTGAATACATAAAAGTAATCCATTTGATGTATAGCTGTTGAGCTGTTAATAGTAATAAGTATTTGTGTCTCTGCCTTGAACCTATTCAGATAGCAGCTTCCAGCTCCTGTATTGAGTTCTCCAGACACATAAGCCTGCTGAATCATTCCTTGGTGTCGTGTGCAGGTACCCTTTGTACATTTGCAGTTTTGTGAGCATCTGTACTTAACAGAACTTTTAAAGACAGCAATTCACTTTCATTGCTTTGTTGCACATTAAACATGGAACTCAATTTACCCAATTATCTGCGCCGTTTTTTTGGCGAGCACCGTTTTTATTTTGAGTAAATAAAAATTTCTACGTTTCCCCAAAGTTTCTGCGGTAGCGTAATTTAATTAGGTACGATTTTTTTAGGTTACAATTTTTTTGCGTGACCTGATGTCTGCGCCAGTTTTTCACATTTAAGCAAGTTTCGCCAACTTACATTTTTCCTAGGACGGCGTATGTGACCACTCCCAAAAAACCTTCTGGACACTTAAGAAAAAGCAGCGCATATTACAAAATCAGCGCAGAAAGATGCCATTGTTTTTAGGCGAAATTTTGGAGGAAGTCAAGAAGGCAAAGAATATGCCTGAGGGCTCAGCAACAACTATTCCAAATGGACATATTTACTGTTTGGATCTGTTCCGTAACGGTGTGTTGTGTTAATGGGACAAATAATAGAAATGATTCTTCTTTAGTTCAAAAAGTTGTGTTAATAATGGAATAAATAATGAAAATGACTCAGTTATAATTTAAAATATATTTTATTCAAAAGTTTAACACTTGTTTGTACTTAGCTTAACTTTAATAAAAAATATTCTTGTAATTTAAAGTATTCAGTTAAGATCACTTACAAACTTTTAAACTTGTAAATCTACATCAGTTAAGAACAAAAGAACATAAGAAACAGGAGCAGGAGTAGGCCATTTGGCCCCTTGAGCCTACTCTGCCATTCAATAAGATCATGACTGATCTGATCATGGACTCAGCTCCACTTCCCTGCACGCTCACCATAACCATTTACTCCCTTATCGCTCAAAAACCTGTCTATCTCCGCTTTAAATATATTCAATGACCCAGCCTCCACAGCTCTCTGGGGCATTTACAAAAAAATTTTAATTTGAGAACAGTTACAACAATAATATTGACAACAACAACAACATCTACAACAACAACAACAGCAGCAGCAAAGAAAAGCTGCACCCATCTCTTCTCCATCTTATTCTAAGACCGCCCACTGCACTTGGTCTTGGTGACTCCACCCTCCATGAAGTGATAGCGCAGCATTTCTCGGGTTGGTACCAAGCTTCTTCTTTCAAGCATCTTGGGTAATGTGCACTTCTTGATGGGGGGTGTGGGCAGGCAGTAATATGGAAGGCCCAGCTTAGGCCTCTTCAGAGGTTGGTCTGGGAATTGGAGTGGGAGTGGCAGTTGATTCCATCAATGGCCGTGGGGTCTGGGCATGTTCCCTTATTGTAGCAGCTAACTCCGACATTCCCTCCCTAATGTTCACCAACAGTGTATCAGCTACCTGCGATATTCCATCCCTAATGTGCTTGGACAGTGTTCCCTTTCTCACGAGAGTGTTGTTACTTCTCCCGACAGTCCCGCTATCTCCTCATCCACCCCACTGATGGTGTCCAGGAGTGATCGCGTAAGGTCAATGCTCTCCGCACTCATTGCCATCATCTGAACCACATCTGTTAGATCCTGCACCTCAGGAGAGTGCTGTCGAGCTCCCCTTCCCCTCCTCGCCCTGGGTGTGCCTTGCTACATCCCACTGGGACCCGCAGCCTCGAACAGTAGGGCCCTGGGTGTGCCTTGCTACATCCCATTGGGACCCACAGCCTCGAACAGTAGGGCCCTGTGTGTGCCTCGCTGCATCCCACTGGAACCCGCAGCCTCGAACGGTAGGGCCCTGGGTGTGCCTCACTGCACCCCACTGGGACCTGCAGCCTCGGATGGTGGGGCCTGGGCATGCCTCGCTGCACCCCACTGGAATCGGACTGTGGGAAACCATGGAATGTCCCAACAGTCGTACCACTCAGGAAAGGGGCTGGCATCTCAATGGGTGGAGCCAGCACCTCCTCCAGAATGAGTACAACAATGGGGGCTTCATCCCCCTCCCCTGTCCCTCCCCCCATACTCTTGGTTTGGAAGGTGGGATTGGAAGATGTTCTCTTCAGACTCGCCCTCATCTGAATCTTCTTCTGCATCGGCTTCAACCTCGTCAGGGTTGGCCTCAAGTTCTGTAAAACATAACAGAACAGACAAATGGTTAGCAGCAGTGGAGGGGGCAGGTGGCATGAGTAGGCTCACACAGTGCAGGCAGCAGGCTCATTTGAATGACCATGATGAATGATAGCACATTACATCAACCGTAGCGTAGCTGATGGAGACATCCCCAGGAACCGAAGCATGGCCAGCCTGCACGGTACTTAACTTTTAGCAAACTGTGGAATTTGCAGGGCTTACCCTCTCCCTTGAGTGTGGGCCCAGCTTGTGCAGTAGTGGTTGCTTTTCTCCAGGCAGGACACATCAAAGCAGTGACCCTCTCTTCCACGGGTGTCAGTGGGTGCAAATTTGCCGGGCCTCCTCCGGTTCGAGTTCTCTCTTGTTGTGTGCCACCTTCCTCTGCAAAGATGAAAATATAACTTTTTAAAGAGGTGTTTTTCTGCTGGGTGGGACATACAGATGGTCACATTTACAATTGCAATTCCAGTGAATAAATGAAAATATTACAAATTACCAAGGTCCTGCCATTTCTTTTTGCACTGGCCTCCGGACCTCAGGGTGGTCACCGTTGCACAGTAATCTTCTGAAAGTTGGTTCCAGTATTTCTTCATTTCTTTTGGTGAAACTTTTATGTGACCTCTGCTGGTGTCCAGCTCCTGCAATCTGTTCTCAATCACAGTAACTAGTGCCTCCACTTCATCCTGCAAGAAATTCTTGGTCCTTGAACCGCGTTGCATATTGCAGCTCCGATTTTTTTTCCACTCAGAATTAAAGTTCTCACACGCAACTGGCTCTTTAAAAATGGCTGAATGCAGACCGGGATGTGTACTGGGCATGCGTAGTCATATAAAAAATGTCATTTTTTTTCACACATGCGCAAAGGAGGCCTCGTTTTATCGGCACAGACCTTAGGCTCCACCTCCTCAAAGCTAAAGGACAGGCTGCGCGGCACCAATTTCAAAAATTAGAACGGGGAAACTTTCAAGTATTTTTTTTGGAGTAGTCGGTCCCAAAAAAAAACGGGTGAATTTCTTGAAAAAAGCCAAAACCAGCATTGTGGAAAATTGAGCCCATGAACTCAGGTGTATTTTATACTGAAAACAACACACTGTCCTCTATTGGAACACATTCTACGAATCTTTTAAAATACTTGATTTTGTAAAAAAAATAGGAATTTTGAACTCCGAAGGTGCTGTGCATTAACAGCTTTAAATATACTTTGATATAATCTGCGACTTACCCACTTAATGTTTTAATAAGCCACTACTATATTTTTTCATCAGATTTTCCTTTTGATCTGTCGAGAAGGCTCTCATTTACTGCTTCAATGTTCCTAATGGTTTTTACTCCAATCACCCACCTTAATAAATGATCTTGATTGACCAGATGTGCAATCAGTCCTTCAAGTTGCAGGATCAGAGAAAGGCCTTTCGTGCTTACCAAACAAAGCAATAAAAGGACAATAGTTATAAGGTAAAGACAGAGAAAGAAGACATGCTAAATTTAATTGCTTACTTTCTTTTCAATGTTCAACGTTTGTTTTTTCCAACTTGCAAATCGTTGTCAAGATATATCACTAAATATATCTGTGGCTTCTTCACCTGAAAGAAATCCTTGCATTAACTGTGGCCTAACACCTTGTGAAGTAATGTATAAACAGCATTTAGATTTCAATTTTTGGCATTCCAGTAATATATTTATTTTAATTATATGAGAGTGTTAATACAGTCACTAGGAAGTGTAGAGTTCACTTGATTGTCATAAAGTTCTGATAAAAATGGTCTTATTCCTCTAACAGCTACAATTGATGATATGTTCATCTCCTTTCGCAAGCCCTCAGGTAATGAAGCAGTCCATGCCCACATACATCAAGACCTGGGCAACATACAGGCTTGGGCTGATAAGTGGCAAGTAACATTTGCACCACACAAATGCCAGGCAAAGACCATCTCCAACAAGAAAGGGAGTCTAACCACCTCCTTCACATTCAACGGCATTACCATTATCGAATCTCCCACCATCAACATCCTGGGGTCACCATTTACCAGAACCTTAACTGGGCCAGCCATAGAAATACTGTAGCTATAAGACCAGATCAGAGGCTGTCCATTCTGTGCTGCGTGACCCAACTCCTGACTCCCCAAAGCATTTCCACCATCTGTAGGACGCAAGTCAGGAGTGTGATGGAATACTCCCGACTTGCCTGGATGGATGTAGCTCCAAGAACACTCAAGAAACTCGACATCATCCAGGACAAAGCAGCCCTTTGATTGGCACCTCATGCACCACCTTAAACATTCACTCCCTCCACCACCACGCAACGTGGCTGCAGTAGGTACCATCTACAAGATGCACTGCTGCAACTTGCCAAGGCTTCTTCGACAGTACCTCTGAACCCGCGACCTCTACCACCTAGAAGGACAAGGGCAGCAGGCGCATGGGAACACCACCACCAGCAAGTTCCCATCAAGTCACACAGGCTGACTTGGAAGTACATCGCCGCTCCTTCATCATCACTGGAACAAAATTTTGGACTAATTGCACTGTGGGAGTACCTTCAGCACACGGACTGCAGTGGTTCAAGAAGGCAGCTCACCACCACCTTCTCAAGGGCAATTAGGAATGTACAATAAATGCTGGCCTTGACAACAATGCCCATATTCCAGGAATTAATAAAAGATATATAGAGTGCACCACAGCCCATCTGCAATCCTGACATCCACACATGCACATTTTCCAGCATAGATCACAGGACAGCAGTTGAGGGGGGAAATTGTGGCTGATCTATTTCTTCTTGCCAAGCCTTGGAGTAATGAAGTCGATTATAGTGCCCCACCAACACCAAAATTGGTATCAGCTTACTGTGCGCAACTTGAGAATTGAATTTGGGAACCTCCAGGTCTATGTGGCTCACTACTCCACTAGGCAGTATGTTTACTCACTCAGCCCTCAAGGAACTTGTTAGGCTAAACTTAAAAGAAGCAGCATTTCTATCTTCAACCCTACATTATATTTCCTACATTACAACAGTGACTACACTACAAAAGTGCTTCATTGGCTGTAAAGCGCTTTGAAATATTTGGTGGTCATGAAAGGCACTATATAAATGCAAGTCTTTCTTTCTTTAACCCATCTTTTCAAATGTAGTTGCTCAGGTTGCTGGCTAGATTTCCACTGACTACTCCTGACAGGGAAACCAACAGTGGTTGGATGTATTCCTGGAGGTTTCATTAAGGCCTCCTATGTACAACCGCCCTGCCCCCATGCTCCTGGAATTGGTCACCCGACATGTTCATCCTTGTGGTGCCCCACCTTCTCACACCAAATGGAGAACTAACAGACTCTTCATTACGCGATTGGATAATTCTTGACTGTCATTCAAACAGCCTTTTTCCCATCTCCAATATTTTTATCACTAATAAGTAAAAAGCGTTCAAGTAAACTGAAAACAAAATGTCCTTGAGATTAATCTTTAATTCTTGGAGACACCAGAACAATCCTGGAGGGCTGAAACCCTAGGTCCTGACCTAATTTATTTTCAAAGAAGTATCAAGCCATTAACAAGACAATTGGAGCTTAAAAATAAATTTTATGTTAGAGCCCTCACAAATTATAGTGAAGAAACTAAACTGGAAGCAGCAATAGCAAGTTCATAGCTGTACATTTTTTCCTATTCAAGAAACCAGAAGCGTGTAAACTTTATCTGATGTGTCTGTGCCTTGTTCAGTTTATTTGTCCATTTTTCTCTCACCAAATATATTGTCAGCTGGAATTTTAAATGTGTGTTTATTTCCTGATAAAAGTTAACAATTTTGCATTTGGGAAGGAAGAACCGATGATGGATTGGTATATTTTGGTGTAACGTTCATCACTGCAGAAAATAGCTTAGAAATAGCCGTGTGTGATATTAGCACAGGCACTTTACAGCCTTCTGGACTCAACATCGAGTTCAACAATTTCAGAGCAAAACCTCTGGCCATCTTTGATTCCCTTTCCTTCCCTCCCATCTTATGTTTTTGTTTCTCTGTTTTTCTCTTTGTCTATAACGGCAGCTGGTCATTACTCCGCCATTCACATCCTATCCAGATTAACCTTTGTCTAACCTCTATCATTACCATTTCAATTCAGCCCATCATCCCTTTTGTCTCTCTAATCTCTCTTGCCTTCCACCCTATCACAGACCTTCCCTTTTGTTCTTTCTTCCCCTCCCCCTTTCAGTGCTTATGAATCTGCTCTTTTTGAACATTCGCCAGTTATGACGAAGGGTCATCGACCCAAAACGTTAACTCTGTTTTTCTCTCCAGCACCCGCAGTATTTTGCTTTTGTATTAGCACAGGAATGTTTAATATGTTTGTACCATATTCCTTTGTCCACTGTTTTAATGGAGGTGTTATCCTGTTTATTTTAGGTGCTCATAGACCAGTGATGCATGTAGTAATTTCCAAGCTAAGATTTCTGAAACATACTTTCATGAAACGTCTCCATTAAAAGAAGAAAATGAGCTCTTGTCTGATATAATTGCAGCTCAGCAAGGAACTATTAGGTAAACATTCAGCTCCCAGGTACACACTGGTCATGAGAGGCAGAAAATTGGGAAGTTTGAAGCCTTACACTTTAAGCACTGTGAATCCAGACAGAACCAATTCACTGGCACTGAAGTCCAAGGACTCCTCACCATTTGTTATACACTTCTGAAAATACCCTCAGCTATACTCAGGCAAAATTCCACCATGACCCTTGCCATCTGACACATGTCTTAGGATACTGACCCCAGTGACTGCACATAGGAGTGATGCTTGCCGAATATTCTTTTCAGAGGACCATGAACAGGTCCCATGAGATCTGAGTCCACAAGCTTTGTGACTAAGAGTTACCTCAGTCATCTGCTGCTGATACTCTCATCCATGCCTTTGTCACCTCCAGACTCAACTATTCCAATGTTCTCCTGGTCGGCCTCCCATCGACAACTCTCAGTAAACTTCGGCTCATCCAAAACAAGCTAGCATATATGTACTGTCCTACACCAAGTCCTGCTTACCCTCACTGACCTACATTGACTCCTAGTCCTCCAAACTTAAAATTTAAAATTCTCATCCCTATGTTAAATTCCTTCATAACCTCACCCCTCTCTAACCCTGTAATCTTCCCCAGTTCTACAACTGGCTTCCCTCAAGCTCTCCGTCCTTTGGACTCTGTCCTCTTGTAAATCCCCCTGCCCTTTGCCCCACCATTGGCGCCTGTGCCTTCAACCACCTAAGCCTCATGCTCAGGAATTCCCTCCAGAAATCCCTCTGTTTCTTCATATCCCTCTCCTACTTTAAAACCACCCTTTCGACCAAACCTTTGGTCACTTCTCCTATTAGCACTTTTTTTGGATCAGCATCCATTTTTTTTTAATTATTCTTCTGCGAAGCACTTTGGGATGTTTAAAGGCACTATATAAATACAAGTAGTTGTTGTTATTATCTGCAGTATTTTGCTACATTTCACCTTAAAGCATATGCCTCAAATTTTCTAACAAGCCTCTTACAAGACACCTTAGTGAAAATCAATATACACTCCTGTTAAGTCTGTAATGTACTTATGAATGACTCCACGAGGCAATATGTTGTACTCAACCTGTAGTGACCTTGGTCCTTTATTCGTAACTCCAGAGTGAGGCACAAGCATGGTGGGCAGCCTTTTATACTGGGCCCTGCACACCTATGCAGGTGACCCTCAGATCTCCCACCGCAGTGCCCTCGGTGCACAGCCTCTGCCATAGGGGCAGGAAACCCTGGTCTCCACCAGTTGCACCCTCCAGTGGTGCTAGCATATATATATATACACAGTGTAAACCTTATTGAAAGTACATCAGGTAATAAGTCTCCATCTTATGCAACTATACAGTGACTACACAGAGAGTATATCTATAGTTTGCATATATAACATCACTCTCCCCCAAGTCCTTTGTGCCAATTACCTTTGCACTATGTGCTCTGGCTTAACTCTCCCCAGACTTAAGTGCCAATAGCCCTTGCACCTTGGCTGTGCTTTGGTTTGGCTCTCCCCCGCTTAACCCCCAAGTCCTTTTGCCATAACGTTTGGTAGTGGTTACCAGTTTGGATGGTTCGATCATGCAGTGGAGGTTCCAGTGGGTTCTGGGTGTGATCCATGTGTGTGTCCATGGCTACATACATCCATTTCCGCCCCCCCCCAGCGAGATCATGCAGCAGGCCCGTTACATTAACATACAGGATCAGACACAATGCAAATACAAAGAAAGGAAGTTACAGTTTGTATCGTGACACCTTGGTTCAGTGACTTACATTTGTTACGTTTTGCGGTCGTGTGCCAGGATTGGGTAGATTGCATTCATGGTTCAGTCATGGTAAGTACTGAGGTAGCAGTCCAGGTATATTAGGACGCAGGATCCAGAGCAACCGGTCGGGATCCTAGTTGTCTGATAGCAGCGTTGCACCCTCTGCTAGCGGGCTGGGCTTGGTTCACTCATCTAGCCAGGACTCAGGGCTTTTGCCGTTGTCTAGTGGTGGGCAGAGCCACAGAATTGTGTGGCCTCCCTGTCCTCCTTTGAGGGCTGCAGAATCTCCTGCCTGCTCTCTAATGGTGTTGGGAACCTGGCTGTTCCAGGTTCTATTTGAGGAACTCGTTGGTTCTGACCTTTCGCTCCCGGACATGGCCGAGGTAGCGACTGGGTCTGGGGGCTGCACCGTCTCCACCCGGGTGGTGGGCAACGGCGGCCGACTGTGTGTATTGGGGCCATTTTCATTTCCAGGTCCGTGGTGAATAGTGCCATCGGGTGCCTGCAGTGTGGGGCAGGGTATCGGGATCAGTGCCTTCACCCTCCTGAGGCCGCTGACCTATAACTTGTGGGGACACCTGGGGTAGGGCATCAGGATCAGCACCTTTACCCTCCCGAATTCGCTCGCTTGCTACTATTCCCGACATCTCGCAACAACATTTTGCTCTTTACATTAGAAATAGTATCGACATCTCGCAACAACAATTTGTTCACAATCTTAATCAGTTCGTTACATTGATTGCCATACATACAATGTCTCTAAGTTCAGTTGGTTGTAGGTCTCCTTTAAGAGAACCATTTTGGCTTTACCCCAATCAAATCCTTTATTCGACACCACGTGTTGGTCCCTCAGCAGTGCACCTCGTGATATGGTCTCGGCCATCTTTTTTTCAGCCACATTGCTCCTCGCTGCAGCAGGGACGCCATCTTGCCTCGGTCCTCGAGGTCGACTGCCTTCATCCTTCTCTCCCGCGATTCTGCTACAAAAGCTGGAAGAGTGCCTGTGAATTTGATCTTCCTCCCCAGGAGTCCTGCCACTAGGGTCGGGCAGGTACTTTTAGGTCATTCCAGTCGGATCATTGCCACGCAGTCGTGATGGATGGTCTGTGCCTCAGGTGCTGCACTGGTCTGTTCTCTGGTGCCTGGCTCAAGCGAAGGTGAGGTTTTGCTCTGCCTCTGAGCATGGGGGGACATCGATTGCTGGAGTGACAAGGTCATCCCATTTCCACTGGAACTTCCCCATCCACCTTCTTTCAAGTAGCGTTGGACCATCACCTGCAACAATCCACAGAGGTAACTTGTGAACCATGCTATTATGGATTACACTTATATCCGCATTACCAAGGATTGGGATCAGCTCCTTGGTGTAGGTGCGCAACTTTTCCTGTACTGGAACCAGCTCGGGTTATTTTTCATTCCATAGCCTCTCAAAGGCATCCTGGCTCATCACTGATTGGCTCGCTCCCGTGTCCACTTCCATGAAGACTGGAACGCCATTTATCTCGACTTCCATCTTCACTGGAGGACAATTGGTGGTGCAGGTATACACTCAATACACTTCTTCATGGGGCTGAGCTGCCTCTCTGGCCAAATCATCATACAGCCCGCTGGATTCAAAGTCATCTACCGACTCCTCTGCTGGGCGGTGAGTCGTATTTCTTTTGCACATACACTGGAGATGGCCCTGCGTGTTACAGCTTTGCAAATGTACTCAGCAAAGTGAGCCCTATGGTTTCCTCCGCAACACCAGCATGGTGCTACTCGATTAGTACCCCTCGGCAGACTCTGAGTTCTGGAACCCTGAGGTCTGTGCTCTCTGCCCTGGGCAGAGCCACGTTCTACAGTCTTGCCTGTGAAAGGCACCATTCCGTGTACAGTACTTGCTGGGTTTGAGTCCACAGGATGAATAATTTGCTTGGTGCTGCAGGTCGTGGTCATGAATGCCTGACTGATGCTGATGGCCTTCTGCAAGTTGACTGCGGTGTCAGCAGATAATAGCTTGTGAAGGAGACCCTCGTGGCCAATTCCCATAACGACGATGTCTCGCAGTGCTTCGTTGAGGTGCATGCCGAAACCACACAGTGCCGCAAGTCTGCTAAGGTCGGCAGCATATTTTGCAATCTCCTGGTCCTCAGGTCTGTGGTGAGTGTAGAATCAGTGCCTGGCTGTGAGGATGCTCTGTTTTGGTTTTAGTTGGTCACGAATTAGTTCAGTCAGCTCATCATATGTCTTATCCTTGGCCTTCGTGGGTGCCAGCAAGTCTCTGACGAGGCGGTAGACCTCAGGCCCACAACTGGTCAGCAGTGTAGCCTTGCACTTCTCTGCCAATGTGTCCGTCTCCCCTGCCAAGTCGTTTGCTACAAAATATTGCTCGAGCCTTTCCGTGAAGTCATCCCAATCACCACCCTCTGCAAAGTCTTTTTGTGTGCCAAAGGTAGCCATAATCGTGTGAAAGTCCGTATTCTCATCTCCAGTTGTTAAGTCTGTAATGTACTTATGAATGACTCCACGAGGCAATGTGTTGTACTCAAACTGTAATGACCTTGGTCCTTTATTCATAACACCAGAGTAAGGCACAATCATGATGGGCAGCCTTTTATACTGGGCACTGCACACCTATGCAGGTGACTCTCAGGTCTCCCACCACAGTGCCCTCTGGTGGACATCCTCTGCCACAGGGGCAGGAAACCCCAGTCTCCACCAATTGCACCCGCTTGTGGTGCCAGCATAGTAGATACACATTGCAAACCTTATTGATAATGCATAAGGTAACAAGTCTCCATCTTATGCAACTATAGAGTGACTACACAGAGAGTGTATCTATAGTCTGCATATATAACAACTCTGGACTTGAAAACCCAGGGATTATGGAAGGCAGAAGAAGGATGGATCGCCAATGATGAGGATTGTCATTTCCTAGTTTTCTTTTAAACAAGTTCCAGGTCATTCATAAAGGTGAATCTGGCATTGTGGTTCTAGATCACTGGAGTAAAATATCACACTTTCTCAGAAGTTAAGCAAAGAATCAGTCCTATGTGATCATTTCTTACTTTGGTGATCCATCAATCAGTGTGACACTACCAAGCAAATACTGAAGTGTCTGGGGTCTGGCTGACTATCTGTCATAGTCCAAGTGATAGAAGACATTGGAAACACCAATGTATTGTGGTGATGTAGCACTGCTGAAATAAGGTCACACAGCTGGTATCTGTGGAGACAGCCTCGTAAATACTGTAACACAATCTTTGCATCTGTTTTTATTTTGTTTAATGTTCATGTGCGGACTAACAATGTGTGAGAATGGGTGATTTTTCCATTTTATATTTACTGACAGTGCTAAATCATACCGCGTAACAAGAAGATAATCTGAATGGTGACAGATTAGGAAAAGGGGAGGTGCAACGAGACCTGGGTGTCATGGTACATCAGTCATTGAAGGTTGGCATGCAGGTACAGCAGGCGGTTAAGAAAGCAAATGGCATGTTGGCCTTCATAGCGAGGGGATTTGAGTACAGGGGCAGGGAAGTGTTACTACAGTTGTACAGGGCTTTGGTGAGAGCCACCTTGAGTATTGTGTACAGTTTTGGCCTCCTAACTTGAAGAAGGACATTCTTGCTATTGAGGGAGTGCAGCGAAGGTTCACCAGACTGATTCCCGGGATGGCGGGACTGACATATCAAGAAAGACTGGATCATCTGGGCTTGTATTCTGGAGTTCAGAAGAAACGTTTAAAATTCTGACGGGTTTAGACAGGTTAGATGCAGGAAGAATGTTCCCAATGTTGGGGAAGTCCAGAACCAGGGGTCACAGTCCAAGGATAAAGGGTAAGCCATTTAGGACCGAGATGAGGAGAAACTTCTTCATCCAGAGAGTGGTGAACCTGTGGAATTCTCTATCACAGAAAGTTGTTGAGGCCAATTCACTAAATATATTCAAAAAGGAGTTAGATATAGTCCTTGCTACTAGGGGGATCAAGGGGTATGGCGAGAAAGCAGGAATGGGGTACGGAAGTTGCATGTTCAGCCATGAACTCATTGAATGGCGGTGCAGGCTTGAAGGGCCAAATGGCCGACTCCTGCACCTATTTTCTATGTTTCTATGTTTCTAAGTTAGGCAGCTTTATCCAACCCCTGATTGTGCAATTAAAATCTCATCTTTTATGAACACCCATTCACATGTTTTTAGTTTTCATCTATTTCACCTCTTAGAACCAAGATTAACATGGAACTTCATGCTGGTGAGGTGGGCTACACCCTTGATGTCAACGTGTGTTTTGCTTCTACCAGGCTCCAAGGCCACTGGAGCCTGTCAACTTTGCCAGTTTTTCAGGCCGTATCCTCACCTCTTTAAGTTATTCACACACGCTGTCTCATATATGTTTACTTTTGTTGATTTCTTTCATGCCTGCTATTATCTCATGCTAATATCACGTCTGCCATTTAACCATTTCTGTTCTTCACAAGCACTTTACAGGTCATTCCATTTCTCTTCCTGTGTGTGTGTGTTTTCCCTCCTCCTTTCTCTGTTCCTTTTTCAATGCTGTTCATCAGTAATATCTTCCTGAAGGTCTACCCTGGAAACAGTCAGCTCTCTGTTCACTCCACAGATTCTACTTGACCTGCTGAGCATTTTCAGTATTTCTTATCTTTGTTAAATGTTAAGGGGTGGAAATTCCTTTAGGCTCGTCTTCGGGCCTGAAACGGGTGTCATGCAAATAACGCACAGGAGGCCCAAGGCTGGCCCAAAATTAGGCCTCAATCCTTATTAACATTATTTGGGCAAGCTACCAAAACCTGTCACACCTCCAGTGGCACTTCATCCGCTTTTAACAGGTGAATGTGGGGCCACTTTCTACTGCTGGTAGCTGCCCAAAGTTAAGTTCTGGCGGGGAGTGGGTGGTAGGAGTGGCAATGGGAGTTGGAGGGTGGGGGCATCGATCGCGATTATTGTTGAGTCGGGGGGTGGGGGGGGGGGGGGTCATTCCTACTCCTGCTGACAATACAGGAATTAATTTAGATTTTTTTTTTTAATTACCTTTTGTTGGTGGTTGCTGTTTAATCAGCAACAGCTGGTGAAAAATCCAGAGCGGAGCAGGCCTGGCCCGCCTCCTCTGGATTTGGCTAGTGGGTCTAACGGCTGCCTAGGACACCTGAAAAATGGTCCAACTCAATATTGGGCACAGGACATTGGTCCTCAAAATTGGCTTTCTTTGTGCCCATTGTACACCCAATAATGGCCCCAACAAAGGTCCAATCTCCAGCTTAAAATGTGCTTTATAAACACTGGAAGCAAACTGTTGTATTTTACATGCAATGACAAAGTAACGTTGGTTCATCCAGAATGATTGACATTGGAAGCTTTGCCTCTTCATTTGAAAGAATAAATTGTGTATTTCTTCCGTCTGTTGATACAAAACTGAGAAAAAAATTGAATCTTTAACTTGCTTTTCCAAGGGGATGGTTTCTCTTCAACTAAAATGAGGATTATCTATTGAATTGGCTGAATATAAATAATGGCATCATCCAATATGGATGCATTTTAATAGCAAGGAGATAGATGGAAGAAATACTCATTTTGTCATTTTATTGTTAATTTCCGTTGGAAATTCAGTAGTTATTTGAATTGCAAATGGCCCTCAGAAAAATCAGTGATCACTACAGGGTAGACATTTATTTTTGCTCCTTATTGTAAGTGATGGGCTCTTTCAAAATATATTAGAATTAATCAATTTCATTTTGGGCTTAAAAGACATTGCACATTTTTTCATTTGAATTAACATTGGCAGATTAATAGCACTTCTGATTTCTAGCAGAAGTAAATGCACAGAAATGCCACAAAATATCAGCTAATTCAAAGCATTAACACAGTGTAAATACATAGGGGGAGACTTTCAGGATGGGTGGGATGCCAATGCGATATCGGTGATGTGCCCATGGTACCCGCCCAACGTGGCAGTCAATAGGCTCGAACCACTTTCAGGATTGGGCCCTGTTAACATTTTCTCGGTGAGCTGCAGGCACTAAATGGGCACCCATGCTGCAGCTTGCTGGTTTCCCCAAGAAGAAAATTGGCCAGCTACTCCATGCAATGGGACAGCAGGTGAGGCCTGTTGCGAGGGAGGGGGGGGGTGGGGGGGTAGGTGGGGGCCAGGACTGGATGCCGGAGTGGGTGGTGAGAATGGGGTAGCAGTGGGCACACAAATCTTCAAAAAAGCAAAAAGCTTACCTTTTTGGAGAGAGGATCAGTGGTCACTTTAAGGACTGCCAGTTAGGCCTCTCAATGCCTGGACAAAGTGGGACTGTTGTGTGCCCTGCATACTTCACCCAATTCTCCTTAAATGTTGAACTTCAGAGTCGTACAATAGGCGTAGGACCCCAATTTTCATCAAAATAGCTATATCTGCCAGGCTACCGCAACAGGATCAGATTGCCCGGCACATATTCGGAAACATAGAAAATAGGTGCAGGAGTAGGCCATCCGGCCCTTCGAGCCTGCACCACCATTCAATAAGATCATGGCTGATCATTCCCTCAGTACTCCTTTCCTGCTTTTTCTCCATACCCCTTGGTCCCTTTAGCCGCAAGGGCCATATCTAACTCCCTCTTGAATATATCCAATGAACCGGCATCAACAACTCTCTGCGGTAGAGAATTCCACAGGTTAACAACTCTCTGAGTGAAGAAGTTCCTCCTCATCTCAGTCCTAAATGGCTTACCCCTTATCCTTAGACTGTGTCCCCTGGTTCTGGACTTCCTCAACATCGGGAACATTCTTCCCGCATCTAACCTGTCCAGTCCCGTCAGAATTTTATATGTTTCTATGAGATCCCCTCTCATCCTTCTAAACTCCAGTGAATACAGGCCCAGTCGATCCAGTCTCTCCTCATATGTCAGTCCTGCCATCCCAGGAATCAGTCTGGTGAGCCTCCGCTGCACTCCCTCAATAGCAAGAACTATCTGCAGCTGGTCCTCCTCAGGACAGTGGCTCCCAGGAACAACAACCACCTCAGTCCTATGAGTCTCAGGAAGACAAAGGACAGCCAGCCACCCCTTCCACCTCAGTCACTCAAGTGGCACCTAGAAAGTGCAAACCTGAGGACTGGGAGAAATTTAGAATTCAGCAGAGGAGGACAAAGGGTTTAATTAAGAGGGGGAAAATAGAGTACGAGAAGAAGCTTGCCGGGAACATAAAAACTGACCGCAAAAGCTTCCATAAATATGTGAAGAGAAAAAGATTAATGAAGACAAATGTAGGTCCCTTGTAGTCGGATTCAGGTGAATTTATAATGGGAAACAAAGAAATGACAGACCAATTGAACAAATACTTTGGTTCTGTCTTCACGAAGGAAGACACAAATAACCTTCCGGAAGTACTAGGGGACCGATGGTCTAGTGAGAAGGAAAAACTGAAGGATATCCTTATTAGGCAGGAAATTGTGTTAGGGAAATTGATGGGATTGAAGGCCAATAAGTCCCCGGGGCCTGGTAGTCTGCATTCCAGAGTACTTAAGGAAGTGGCCCTAAAAATAGTGGATGCATTGGTGATCATTTTCCAACAGTCTATCAACTCGGAATCAGTTCCTATGGACTGGAGTGCAGCTAATGTAACACCACTTTTTAAAAAGGGAGGGAGAGAGAAAACAGGTAATTATAGATCGGTTAGCCTGACATCAGTGGTGGGGAAAATGTTGGAATCAATCATTAAGGATGAAATAGCAGCACATTTGGAAAACAGTGACAGGATCGGATCAAGTCAGCATGGATTTATGAAGGGGAAATCATGCTTGACAAGTCTTCTGGAATTTTTTGAGGATGTAACTAGTAGAGTGGACAAGGGAGAACCAGTGGATGTGGTGTATTTGGACTTTCAAAAGGCTTTTGACAAGATCCCACACAAGAGATTGGTGTGCAAAATCAAAACACATGGTATTGGGGGTAATATACTGACGTGGATAGAGAACTGGTTGGCAAACAGGAAGCATAGAGTCGTGATAAACGGGTCCTTTTCAGAATGGCAGGCAGTGACTAGTGGAGTGCCGCAGGGATCAGTGCTGGGAACCCAGTTCTTTACAATATACATCAATGATTTGGATGAAGGAATCGAGTGTAATATCTCCAAGCTTGCAGATGATACTAAACTGGGTGTCGGTGTGAGCTGTGAGGGGGAAGCTAAGAGGCTGCAGGGTGACTTAGACAGGCTAGGTGAGTGGGCAAATGCATGACAGATGCAGTATAATGCGGATAAATGTGAGGTTATCCACTTTGGGGGCAAAAACGCGAAGACAGAATATTATCTGAATGGTGTCAGATTAGGAAAAGGGAGGTGCAATGAGACCTGGATGTCATGGTTCATCAGTCATTGAAAGTTGGCATACAGGTACAGCAGGCGGTAAAGAAGGCAAATGGTATGCTGGCCTTCATAGCTAGGGGATTTGAGTATAGGAGTAGGGAGGTCTTACTGCAGTTGTACAGGGCCTTGGTGAGGCCTCACCTGGAATATTGTGTTCAGTTTTGGTCTCCTAATCTGAGGAAGGACATTCTTGCTATTGAGGGAGTGCAGCGAAGGTTCACCAGACTGATTCCCAGGATGGAGAGACTGGATCAACTGGGCCTTTATACTTTGGAGTTTAGAAGGATGAGAGGGGATCTCATAGTAACATATAAGATTCTGACGGGACGGGACAGATTAGATGTGGGTAGATTGTTCCCGATGTTGGGGAAGTCCAGAACCAGAGGACACAGTCTTAGGATAAGGGGTAAGCCATTTAGGACTGAGATGAGGAGAAACTTCTTCACTCAGAGAGTTGTTAACCTGTGGAATTCCCTGCTGCAGAGAGTTGTTGATGCCAGTTCATTGGATATATTCAAGAGGGAGTTAGACATGGCCCTTACGGCTAAGGGGATCAAGGGGTATGGAGAGAAAGCAGGAAAGGGGCACTGAGGGAATGATCAGCCATGATCTTATCGAATGGTGGTGCAGGCTCGAAGGGCGGAATAGCCTACTCCTGCACCTATTTTCTATGTTTCTATGTTTCTCGAAGAAGTTTACAATTAGTGAAAGGCAGGGAGAGGCACAAAGGGAAAGCACTATGGTGAAGACTGAACATCTGCTTTGGTCTATGATACATTTAAGGGGGAAACTGGATAAGTATGTGAGGCTGAAAGAATCAAAGGTTGTGCTGATAGGGTTCGATGAAGTAAGGAAGTTCATGCAGAGGGAGCATCAACACTGGCAACACCTGTTGGGCCGAATTGACTGTTTCTGTGCTATAATTTCTAGTTCATTCTATGTAATGCTATGATATATGTTGACATAATAAAATTAAATGGCATTCCTTTTCCTTTTATTCCTTTGGTAGTACTGAGGGTTGTAAGAAGGAGGCAGGAGACTGTGTGGTGTGTTACTGGGAAGTTTCAATAAATTGTAAAGCTGATGCTTCAAAGTTGTGAGGAGGTGCAGCCAAGTATCGATACCGCGGTCTGGGTGTCTCCAGGAATTTGTAAATGTATTCATTACTTTCATGAGAATGTATCCCTTATCAGAGCATATCTGATATTTCCTGGGGCAGACACAAGAGAAACCTCCTTCTCCTGCTCATCATCTATTTCCGCCTCCTCCTCCCTTCCCCGCTGGTGGTTCCCCCTCCTGCTGCAGCTGGACTTCTCGTTACAGTGCATAATTATGTAGGATGCAGCAGATGATGACTATCCTTGATACTCATGCTGTAGCATATTGTAAAACTCTATCAAACCTGTCCAGACCACAGAATTGTATTTCCAGCATTCCAAAGGTAAACTATGGTGGACAAATTGGGTTTGCTGCATCTCGCTTCAACATCACTGTGAGGTCAGTTCCAGGTTTGGAGAAGGTAATCCTATCTCTAAGAAACCATCTGCTTACCTGCCTTACATTGACAAAAGGTGATGGTACATGTGATTGCCTCCTTATAAATGCATCATGGCTGTTTGATGATTTGAGAAGATCAATACAAATTATAAAGGTTCAAACATCAGAGATAAATTAACTTGTTGATTTACTAAATATTAATATAAGGTACAAGCAAGTTTATAATACCATTGGGGATTGAAATGATTCCAAACCAGGCTAGATCTCAGCACTGATATTTCCTCCATATTATATTATACATCTTGAGGGACAGTTCCTAAGAAATATTAAGTGACTTGTGCTGAACCTATCAATCCTGAGATTATTGTTAACAACAACAACAACTTGTATTTATATAGCGCCTTTAACGTAATGAAACGTACCAAGGTGCTTCACAGGAATGTTACGAGATTTAAAAATTTGACACCGAGCTGCATAAGTAGAAATTATCGCAGGTATCGAAAAGCTTGGTCAAAGAGGTAGTTTTTTTAAGGAGAGTCTCGAAGGAGGAAAGAGAGGTAGAGAGGTGGAGAGGTTTAGATAGGGAGTTCCAGAGCTTGGGGCCTAGGCAACAGAAGGCATGGCCACCAATGGTTGAGCGATTATAATCAAGGACGCTCAAGAGGGCAAAATTAGAGGAGTGTAGACATCTCAGAGGTTGTGGGGCTGAAGGAGATTACAGAGATAGGGAGGGGCGAAGCCAGGGATGAATTTGAAAATAAGGATGAGAATTTTGAAATCGAGGCGTTGCTTGACCAGAAGCCAATGAAGGTCAGCAAGCACAGGGGTGATGGGTGAGCAGAACTGGCAGCCGAGTTTTGGATCACGTAGGGTAGAATGTGGGAGTGCATTGGAGTGCATTGGAATAATCAAGTCGAGAGGTAACAAAGGGCACGGATGAGTGCTTCAGCAGCAGATGAGCTTATGCAAGGGCGGAGATGGGCAATGTTACGTCATATGATCCTTATGTCATATGCTACTACACTATAGTTGTACTACATATACTTAATTCTCTCTGCAATGTGGAGGACTTCATCTCTTATCAGTAGAAGATAAAATAACTTTGTATGGTTGGAAACTTTCCAGGATATCAGTAACCTAAACCAGACATTCCTCCTAACTAGGCCATAAATCTCTACACAGAACCTTTCTTCTTAAGTTGTCACGCCTGTGCTGGTTTTTAGGTAGGTTGGGGCAGAATATCCAGCCCATCATTTTTAATACATCAACATGCAATGTAAATTGTTGGTTAATTAATCAAATATAACTAGTTGTAGAAATAACATTGTGGAATGTGTTGATTCCATCAGGTGACCTGTGGTGGAACAATCGGATCTAAGTGCATGACGTTAGTGTATTTTGGCTAGTTCCATTCCAGTATTATTTCAGCAAAGACTTACGGGGCACAAAATCGGTGAAACCCAAGGCCCGCCCAAGTGCCATCCAAAAGACCGCCGATGGCCGCCGAGAGACCGGGCGATATTTTGCCAGGAGGATTCCACTAAAAATGGTGGCAGTACCGCCCAGCGGCAAAATAACGGCTTACGCCGTCAATCTGGGCAGCCGCCCAAGTGCCGCCAAGGACGGAGTCGGGCCCAGGGAGGGTGGAAGACCTGAAAATAAAAATTGTTACAAAGAAAAAAAAACATTGGAACACCTTCAGGGGACCCCATCCAGGTAAGTCGCTGTAAAAAAACAATTTTAAAGATGTTCACTAACGTTTTATTGCAGGCCTTCGTACTTATCATCGGGGTTAGACCTGCCTCCACGCAACGGTCCTTCCCCCTGCTGGCGCCGACTCCCGCCCGCACCAATCTGCCAGCTCGGCGGGCGGGAGGTCACTTACGCTACTTGGCCACCAGCAGCCGTCAGCGGGCGATTCCCGGCGGTACACCCCTCCCGCCTGCTCCGGCCCAAGTGGAAATTGGCACAGAGGGGAGTCCGGACGAGAATCGGAGCTCCTCAGCATCAGATGTAGGATCGTCCAGAGAGTTGAGCACCGCGCCCCCACCTTCTGGTCTCTGTGCTCTTACCTTGGGACACGCTGCTGGCTGAGCTGCAAAACACAAATGAGATTATTAGAGGAGAAAAGGGGGTGCTCGGGTCACAAGGTGAGTCCAGCGCTACACACAGCATATGCACGACAAAAACACCACCGCTCTCAAAATCAACACAGATATCACATTTCATGACCATCAACACATTGTGCATTGCAATGATTTTCATTAGGCCGGCATTATTTCAAGGACAATTTTAGAAATCATCTATCATATGATTGTTCGGATATGAGTGGGTGTGGCATCTATTGACTTTACGTTATACAATGGTGTAAGCTTTACTCACGTGGCATCACTTCAGGTTTTGGAGATGCGTCCGTGGCTGTCCGAGTGTGCTTCCTACGAGTGTGAGCACCCGCTCCTCCATCTCAGTGATGTCACTGGGGACTGATGGCCCCCCACCCGTTCGCCTCTGCACGGACCTCATCGTCGATCGCTTCTTCTGTAAAAGGTGACAGGGCGACATGGCATGAGATCATTGCGTGATGTCATTGCTAGGTACTGTCACAGAGACTGATACAACACATAACCGACAGATGTAATATCATGATTATTATGAAAATGATCTTCTTACCTAAAGACGTACACCGTGACCACAGGCTTTGAGTAAAACATTCCCGGTAAAAGTGCAAGACCTCACATCTGCTGATACTCACTCATGACTGTTGCAAATCAAATGATATAAATACATAAGTACCTGTAAATCAATGTAATACTTACTCTTGCGGATCCCACAAAGTCGTTCCATTGTTAGCGGCATTGGTTGAACCTCGTTGGTCGCCGACGAGACCACCTCTGCTATCTCGGTCCATATCTTCTGGTAGGCCTTTGGGGTGGGCTTGCCACACCCTACTTGTGTCAAATCACCCCAGCGTAACTTGACCTCCTGCAGGAGGGAGGCATTTGCCTCATCAAAGATCCTCCTGGCTCCTTTGTGCCCTCCAATGTGTTCCTCTCCCACCTCATTGCTCTCTCCAGTGTCAGTCTCCACAGCGTGCTGTGATGCCTCCTCCTCTCTCTCCATTATAGGCCAAATTCGGGCAAATATGTGGCTGGTAACAGCTAATTTTTCTTTCCCTACTTACTGTGAAGCCCGAAAGTCTCCCTCCTTCCTCTCAAAACAGCCACACCACACCCAGACACGCCTTCAGTCCCTCTGAGCTTCCTCTCTCTCTGTCTCCTCTTCTGCGCATATCATGATGATCCTTGACCTCCTGAATCACGAGAATCGAGCATTGCCATGTTGTTGCTTCGGACAGCGACACTTTATGGCAGGTCAGCGAGATTTAATGCTACCGCCCATTTCATATCGCTTGCGGTAACTGCCATTTTCAAAAATGTAAACTAGGTGTTTTGAGAATGCGCAAGAAGCCGGCGATCTGAAAACCCATTTTTACTGCCCACGCTGGAAATAACGCCCATTTTTGGTCACCTTGATATCCACTGGCAATGGTCTCCTTGCTCTGCTTTGAGGTTGCAGTTGTTGCTGCGCAGGTCGCCATCTTAGGAAGGGTGATAGTACGGCTGTTGCCTGCGTGTGATGGACAAATTCAAATGAGGCAGATCGTGTGTCAATCAGTCATTTTGGACGTTGCTGCTCCACTGTATGCCATTTCCTAAACATGTATAATTGAACGTGTGTTCAGCTGCCTGATGGACCCTCCACCAACTCGACTGAAAGGGACACAATGAAACTTTGAGGTAAGTTGCTTTTTGGTTTTGTACTATTTATTTGAGTAGTGCTTTGGTGTAAGACATTTAAAAAGTTGGGATAGTATACAGGGAGTGCAGAAAATGCTGCTGGATAAGAACATAAGAACATAAGAAATAGGAGCAGGAGTAGGCCATACGGCCCCTCGAGCCTGCTCCATCATTCAATAAGATCATGGCTGATCTGATCATGGACTCAGCTTCACTTCCCTGCCCACTCCCTATAACCCTTTATTCCCTTATCGCTCAAAAATCTGTCTATCTCTGCCTTAAATATATTCAATGAACCAGCCTTCACAGCTCTCTGGGGCAGAGAATTCCATAGATTTTCAACCCTCTGAGAGAAGAAATTCCTCCTCATCTCAGTTTTAAATGGGCGGCCCCTTATTCTGAGACTACGCCCCCTAGTTTTAGTTTCCCCATGAGTGGAAATATCCTCACTGCATCCACCTTGTTGAGCCCTCTCATTATCTTATATGTTCCTACAAGATCATCTCTCATTCTTCTGAACTCCAATGAGTATAGGTCCAACCTACTCAATCTATCGTTCATAAGTCAACCCCTCATCGCCAGAATCAACCTAGTGAACCTTCTCTGAACTGCCTCCAATGCAATATATCCTTCCTTAAATATGGAGACCAAAACTGTACGCAGTACTCTAGGTGTGGCCTCACCAATAACCTGTACAGTTGTAGCAGGACTTCTCTGCTTTTATACTCCATCCCCTTGCAATAAAGGCCAACATTCCATTTGCCTTCCTGATTACTTGCTGTACCTACATACTAACGTTTTGTGTTTCATGCACAAGGACCCCCAGGTCCCTCTGTACTGCAGCACTTTGCCATTTTTCTCCATTTAAAAAATAATTTGCTTTTCTATTATTTCTGCCAAATAACCTCCCATTTTCCACATTAGACTTCATCTACCAACTTTTTGCCCACTCACTTAGCCTGTCTATATCACTTTGCAGATTTTTTGTGTCCTCCTCACAATTTGCTTTCCCACCCATCTTTGTATCATCAGCAAACTTGGCTACATTACACTTGGTCCCTTCATCCAAGTCATTAATATAGATTGTAAATAGTTGAGGCCCCAGCACCGATCCTTGTGGCACCCCACTAGTTACTGTTTGCCAACCGGAAAATGACCCATTTATCCTGACTCTCTGTTTTCTTTTAGTTAGCCAATACTCTATCCACGTTAATATATTACCCCCACCCCTATGAACTTTTATCTTGTGCAGTAACCTTTTATGTGGAACCTTATCGAATGCCTTCTGGAAATCCAAATACACCACATCCACTGGTTCCCCATCCATCCTGCTTGTTACATCCTGAAAGAATTCCAACAAATTCGTCAAACATGATTTCCTTTTCATAAAACCATGCTGACTCTGCTTGATTGAACTATGCTTTTCCAAATGGACTTCAGCATTTTCCCAACTACAGATGTTAGACTAACTGGTCTGTAGTTTTCTGCTTTCTGTCTGTCTCCTTTTTTAAACAGGGGTGTTACATTTGCTGTTTTCCAATCCACTGGGACCTCCCCAGAATCCAAGAAATCTTGGTAAATTACAACCAAAGCATCCACTATCTCTGCTGTCACTTCTTTTAACACCCTAGGATGCAAGCCATCAGGTCCAGGTGGGAAGGTGTTGGCCTTTAAAGGGAGGCGTCTGACTACACCACTTACTCCCATTCATGGGGACTCTACTTGCAGTCCAAGGGCTGCAATATGAGAGGGAAATGGAGCAGAGGCTACAAAAACAGGCTGCTCACAGAGGGAGGAGGAGGAGGGGCAGGAGAGTTCTCAGCAGGCGGCTTTATGCAACAAGAGTCTTCAGGAAGCACCACTCCTACCTTCAGGAGCAGTCTATTTGGAGGGTCTGCTTCACTAGGGAGGAGGTCACAGAACTCTGCCAGCTCTTGGAATCAGACCTGCAGCCTCAGAGCAGGGCAATGATGGTGTGGCCAGTGGCCCTCAAGGTGACCATGGCTCTGAAATTTTTCGCCATCAGATCCTTCTGGGCTGGAGCAGGAAACATAGCTAACATCCCCCAGTTCGCCGTCCATCGTTGCATCAAAAGATCACAGAGGCTCTGTGCTCCAGGAAAGGGGACTTCATTGTCTTCTCTCTGAACAGAGAGAAGCAGAAGGAGCGCAGATGTGGCTTTGCCAGGATATCGGGCTTCCCATGGTGCAGGGCGCCATCGACTTTATTCACGTGGCTTTTCAGGCGCTGCATATCAATCCTGAGATGTACCGCAACTGCAAAGGCTACCATTCTCTTAACATGCAGTTGGTGTACAATCACGCCCAGCATATCATGATATGTGAAGAGAAAAAGATTAGTGAAGACTAATGTAGGTCCCTTGCAGTCAGAATCAGGTGAATTAATAATGGGGAACAAGGAAATGGCAGACCAATTGAACAAATACTTTGGTTCTGTCTTCACTAAGGAAGACACGAATAATGGGGAACAAGGAAATGGCAGACCAATTGGACAAATACTTCCTGCATCTAACCTGTCTAAACCCGTCAGAATTTTAAACGTTTCTATGAGATCTCCTCTCATTCTTCTGAACTCCAGTGAATACAAGCCCAGTTGATCCAGTCTTTCTTGATATATCAGTCCCGGCCATCCCGGGAATCAGTCTGGTGAACCTTCGCTGCACTCCCTCAATTGCAAGAACGTCCTTCCTCAAGTTAGGAGACCAAAACTGTACACAATACTCCAGGTGTGGCCTCACCAAGGCCTTGTACAACTGTAGTAACACCTCCCTGCCCCTGTACTCAAATCTGCTCGCTATGAAGGCCAACATGCCATTTGCTTTCTTAACCGCCTGCTGTACCTGCATGCCAACCTTCAATGACTGATGTGCCATGACACCCAGGTCTCGTTGCACCTCCCCTTTTCCTTATCTGTCACCATTCAGGTAACAGTCTGTCTCTCTGTTTTTACCACCAAAGTGGATAACCTCACATTTATCCACATTATACTTCATCTGCCGTGCATTTGCCCACTCACCTAACCTATCCAAGTCACTCTGCAGCCTCATAGCATCCTCCTCGCAGCTCACACTGCCACCCAACTTAGTGTCATCCGCAAATTTGGAGATACTACATTTAATCCCCTTGTCTAAATCATTAATGTACAATGTAAACAGCTGGGGCCCCAGCACAGAACCTTGCGGTACCCCACTAGTCACTGCCTGCCATTCTGAAAAGTACCCATTTACTCCTACTCTTTGCTTCCTGTCTGCCAACCAGTTCTCAATCCACGTCAGCACACTACCCCCAATCCCATGTGCTTTAACTTTGCACATTAATCTCTTGTGTGGGACCTTGTCGAAAGCCTTCTGAAAGTCCAAATACACCACATCAACTGGTTCTCCCTTGTCCACTCTACTGGAAACATCCTCAAAAAATTCCAGAAGATTTGTCAAGCATGATTTCCCTTTCACAAATCCATGCTGACTTGGACCTATCATGTCACCTCTTTCCAAATGCGCTGCTATGACATCCTTAATAATTGATTCCATCATTTTACCCACTAGCGATATCAGGCTGACCGGTCTATAATTCCCTGTTTTCTCTCTCCCTCCTTTCTTAACAAGTGCGGTTACATTGGCTACCCTCCACTCGATAGGAACTGATCCAGAGTCTATGGAATGTTGGAAAATGACTATCAATGCATCCGCTATTTCCAAGGCCACCTCCTTAAGTACTCTGGGATGCAGTCCATCAGGCCCTGGGGATTTATCGATCTTCAATTTCCCCAACACAATTTCCCGACTAATAAGGATTTCCCTCAGTTCCTCCTTTTTACTGCACCCTCTGACCCCTTTTGTATCCGGAAGGTTGTTTGTGTCCTCCTTAGTGAATACCGAACAAAAGTATTTGTTCAATTGGTCTGCCATTTCTTTGTTCCCCGTTATGACTTTCCCTGATTCTGACTGCAGGGGACCTACATTTGTCTTTACTAACCTTTTTCTCTTTACATATCTACAGAAGCTTTTGCAGTCCATCTTAATGTTCCCTGCAAGCTTCCTTTCGTACTCTATTTTCCCTGCCCTAACCAAACCCTTTCTCCTCCTCTGCTGAGTTCTAAATTTCTCCCAGTCCCCGGGTTCGCTGCTATTTCTGGCCAATTTGTATACCACTTCCTTGGCTTTAATACTATCCCTGATTTCCCTTGATAGCCACGGTTGAGCCATCTTCCCTTTTTTATTTTTACGCCAGACAGGGATGTACAATTGTTGTAGTTCATCCATGCGGTCTCTAAATGTCTGCCATTGCCCATCCACTGTCAACCCCTTAAGTATCATTCGCCAATCTATCCTAGCCAATTCACACCTCATACCTTCAAAGTTACCCTTCTTTAAGTTCTGGACCATGGTCTCTGAATTAACTGTTTCATTCTCCATCCTAATGTAGAATTCCACCATATTATGGTCACTCTTCCCCAAGAGGCCTCACACAACGAGATTGCTAATTAATCCTCTCTCATTACACAACACCCAGTCTAAGATGGCCTCCCCCCTAGTTGGTTCCTCGACATATTGGTCTAGAAAACCATCCCTTATGCACTCCAGGAAATCCTCCTCCACCATATTGTTTCCAGTTTGGTTAACCCAATCTGTATGCATATTAAAGTCACCCATGATAACTGCTGCACCTTTATTGCATGCACCTCTAATTTCCTGTTTGATGCCCTCCCCAACATCACTACTACTGTTTGGAGGTCTGTACACAACTCCCACTAACGTTTTCTGCCCTTTAGTGTTCTGCAGTTCTACCCATATAGATTCCACATCATCCAAGCTAATGTCCTTCCTAACTATTACATTAATCTCCTCTTTAACCAGCAATGCTACCCCACCTCCTTTTCCTTTTATTCTATCCTTCCTGAATGTTGAATACCCTTGGATGTTGAGTTCCCAGCCCTGATCATCCTGGAGCCACGTCTCTGTAATCCCAATCACATCATATCTGTTAACATCTATTTGCACAGTTAATTCATCCACCTTATTAAGGATACTCCTTGCATTAAGACACAAAGCCTTCAGGCTTGTTTTTTTAACACCCTTTGTCCTTTTAGAATTATGATGTAGTGTCGCCCTTTTTGTTTCTTGCCTTTGTTTTCTCGGCCTTCCACTATTGCTTTTTACCTTTCTACCATCTGTTTCGGACTCCATATTACTTTGTCCTGTCTCACTGCATAGGTTCCCATCCCCCTGCCATATTAGTTTAAACATTCCTGAACTGCATTAGCAAATGTTACCCCCAGGACATCAGTTCCAGTCCTGCCCAAGTGCAGACCGTACCTTTTGTACAGGTCCCACTTCCCCCAGAACTGGTTCCAATGTCCCAGGAATTTGAATCCCTCCCTCTTCTCTGATTAGCACGTGGCACTGGTAGCAATCCAGAGATTACTACCTTTGAGGTCCTACTTTTTAATTTAACTCCTAGCTCCCTAAATTCAGCTTGTAGGAGCTCTTACTGCTTCTTACCTATATCGTTGGTACCTACATGTACCACGACAACTGGCTGTTCACCCTCCCTCTCCAGAATCCTCTGCAGCTGCTCCGAGACATCCTTGACCCTTGCACCAGGGAGGCAACATACCATCATGGAGTCTCGGTTGTGGCCGCAGAAACTCCTATCTATTCCCCTTACAATAGTGTCCTCTATCACTATAGCTCTCCCATTCTTTTTCCCGCCCTTCTGTGCAGCAGAGCCACCCATGGTGCCACCAATGTAAGCTTTACCTGGCACTAAGTTGATGGCATCATTGATGTCTGAGCTGCACACACACAGCAGTGTGTCAGCGTTGTCACTCACATCAACGTTCTTTCAGGCAAATCGTTCCGATATCAGCTCCTTACGTAAGAGTTTTGCAGTTATGCAGCCACCATGGGCCCTTTCCTGCGGTCTGGAGGGGGGTGGTGGGCATGGTTGCATAGCCAGCCAGATTGTCTGCCCCTAGGTCAGCGTCCAGCCCCTCGTCGTCCTCTTCCTCTCTCTCCTGAGGTAGAGCATCAGTGCCTTCTGGCAATTCTTAGCCCCTCCTGATAGACAGGTTGTGCAGCATGGAGCACATGACCACAATTTACCAACTTGCTCAGGGTTATATTGTAGCTCCTCTCCTGAGTAGTCCAGACATCTGAAGTGCTGCTTAAGCACAGTTATTGTTTTCTGGACCACATTGCGTGTGCCTCTGTGCCTCCAGTTGTGTCATGTATGTTCATTCTGTTTGTAGCCACCAGATGGCTTTATTGTTGGAGGCCATTGAGCAGCATGCACATTTGGCGACGAGAATACAAAAACCTTTGCAAAATGAGCACAATTGGATTTTTAGAACGATTCGTGGAGGGAGAAGATTGGGCAGACTTTGTGAGTCATTTGAACCAGTTCTTCGTGGCCAACAAAATGAAGGGGGTCGATGATGCAGATCAGCACCGGGCCGTGTTCCTCACTGCGCGGTTCAAAGATCTACGGTCTAATAAAGAATCTACTCATGCCTAGTGATCCAACAGAGAAAACGTACGAGGAGTTGTGTACATTGGTATGGGAGCACCTCAAGCCAGGCAATGGCATCACCATCTCAAGATACAAGTTTTATACACACGTTCGATCAGAGGGTCAGAGCGTGGCGGAATTTGTTGCCGACCTGAGACATCTAGCAGGACCGTGCAAGTTCGGGATGGTGTTGGCAGACATGCTGCGGGACTTCTTTGTTATCTGTATCAACCACGAGGTGATCCTGCACAAAATTCTGGCAGTGGAGATGTTGGATTTAAAAAGGGCCATCCAGATCGCTCAATCATGTATGACGACGGACAGGAGTCTAAAGCAAATAGTGGTGAAGAACTGAACCTCGGCAAATACTGTAAATGCAATTGATTCAGCGTTCGGCAGAGCGGCACATGGCAGGGCCTATCTGGCTGCGTTCACGAAACCTGTGGCTGCCCAAAGTCCGCCAGCAGAAATGTATCCGACTTCTCCGTGTTGGTGTTGTGGGGGAAATCATCAGCACCAGCTGTGTCGATTTAAGCAATATAGTTGCAAAGGCTGCCTGAGAGTGGGGCACCTCCAGCGCAAGTGTCCGCAGATGAGCAAGCGAGCTGCGACACACCATGTGGAGGTTGAGAGTCAGACTAGCGACAATCCGGATACGCAATCCGAGATGCCAGAGGAGGAAGTGTATGGACTGTACTCCTTCATAACCAAGAGTAAACCAATTTTGATTAATGCAAAGTTCAATGGGATACCAATATCGATGGAACTGGATATGGGGGCGAGTCAATCGATTATGAACGAGAGGGCATTTTATAAGCTGTGGGATACTAAGACTGTGACGCCCAGGCTGAGCCTTGTTAACGACAAGCTGCGCACATTCACCAAAGAACTGATATAGGTGATTGGCAGTGCACAAATTAATGTGTCGTATAACGTTGCGGTTCACGAGTTACCACTGTGGATTGTTCCAGGCAATGGCCCAACGCTGCTCGGCAGGAGCTGGTTGGAGAAAATCAGATGCGACTGGAACGACATAATGGCGTTGTCATCGGAGGAAGATACATGTGCCCAAGTATTGAGCAAGTTCCCCTCGCTGTTCAAACCGGGTATCGGCAACTTCAAGGGAGCCAAGATGCAGATCCACGTGGACTCATATGCAAGACCCATCCATCATAAAGTTCAGGTAGTGCCGTATATGATGAGGGAGAAGGTTGAAATTGAACTGGACAGACTCCAGCGTGAAGGGATCATATCACCTGTTGAATTTAATGAATGGGCCAGCCCCATTGGTCCTGTGCTGAAAAGTGATGGCACAGTCAGAATCTGTGGAGACTACAAGGCTACGATCAACAGGATTTCGAAACAAGATCAGTACCCATTACCGGAGGCTGATGACTTGTTTGCAACGCGAGCCGGAGGGAAGTCGTTCACAAAACCGGACTTGATGTCGGCCTATATGACACAGGAGTTGGTCGAGACGTCGAAGAGACTTGCGTGCATTAACACGCACAAAGGACTGTTTATTTACCACAGGTGCCCTTTTGGAATTTGCTCGGCTGCAGCAATATTCCAGAAGAACATGGAAAGTCTACTGAAGTCCGTTCCCAGAACCGTCGTGTTCCAAGATGACATCCTGATCACCCGTCATGACTCCAAGGAACATCTGAACAACCTGGAAGAGGTTCTATTGCATTTGGATAGAGTGGGACTCAGACTGAAACGCTCAAAGTGCGACTTCATGGCACCGGGGGTCAAATTCCTCAGGAGGAAAATCGCCACTGATGGCATCAGACCCACTGACGTGAAAACCAAGGCCATCAAGAATGCATCCAAGCCACAGAACGTGATGGAGCTGTGTTCGTTCCTGGGTCTACTCAACTACTTTGGTAACTTCCTACCTAAATTGAACAGCTATTGAGAAAAGTCGACAACTGGTTGTGGGGTGTACCGCAAGACAGAGCTTTCGAGAAAGTCACCAATCTGCTTTGCTCGAACAAGCTGCTGGTACATTTTGACCCATGTAAACGTTTAATTTTGGCCTGTGACGCATCGTCATATGGAATTGATTGCATACTCCAACAAGCCAATGAGTCGGGGAAACTTCAATTGTCGCGTAAGCATCCAAATGTTTGTCTCAAGCGGAAAGAGCCTACAGCATGGTAGAAAAAGAAGCTTTAGCGTGTGTGTAAAAAGATGCATCAATACCTGTTCAGTCTGAGGTTCGAATTAGAGAATTATTACAAGCCGCTCATTTCATTGTTTTCTGGGAGCAAAGGTATCAATACCAACGCTTCATCCTGCATCCAAAGGTGGGCGCTGACATTATCTGCCTATGATTATGTCATTCACCACAGACCTGGCACAGAGAATTGTGCCGATGCTTTGAGCCAGTTGCTGTTGCCCACACCGGAGGTGGAAACACCACAACCAACGGATCTAATGTTAATCATGGATGCTTTTGAGAGTGAAGGAATCCGCACATGGCGCTGCCCAGGTAAAAAAGGCCAGCCACTTTGAGAATCATGCACCTTTTGGCCTAAATAAAGCAGAGCCATGGTCGTACCTTGCTTAGTTAAACAGTACTCAGTTTGAACCTTTATTGCATACATAACAGGTTGTATCGCTTCTCGGCCTAGGTGTGGGTGTCACGCAGAGGGGTCATCAGCTAGGTGGCTAGGCAACATCGGTTATCACCAAGCATCCAGAATTGTCCTTGTGGCTGACTCTTAAAGATGTCAGAGAGAGCGCTCTCACACAGGATATGAGCCTCATCGAAGGTGCCCGGACATTTGGTATTCACTGCCAGTATGATCTGGTTGTGGTCAACAACTAGTTGGATCTTCAGGGAGTGAAATCCCTTTGTGTTACGAAAACGCTCTGGGTCTTAAGAAATTGGCCGTATGGCGATGTGAGTGCACTGTATAGCTCCCTGCACCCTGGGGAACTTAGCAATGCGGTAAAATACTACAGCCCTGTCACTCTGAACCTCTGTGGTCATGGGGAAGCTGATAAAGTCCATCCTTCTCACATACAGGGCCTCTGTGACCTGTCTAATGTAGTGATGGGTTGCATGGTAAAACAGAGGGCAAATCTCGACCGCGGAGGCCCGAAAGGAACCTGACGCATAGAAAGACAGTGCCGCGGTGACCTTGACCTTGACCGACACTGATGTCCTGATGGCAAGCTGCATTTGTGGCCTGATGAGCTCACATATTTAATTGATCACCACTTTGTGGAAGCACGCTCTTGAAGGCAGGTGTGGTCGGACATGTCGAGGTAAGACCTCTTTTCCTTGTACGTGCGGGGTGTGTATGGTCTGGCCCTCCTCCTCATTCTTGCACATCTTAAATTGGGGACATAATGATGTGCATCACACATTGAGCCACCTGCACTCAGCAGCATCCGTGTATTAATCGATGCAGGCTGAGAAATGGCTGGCCCCATTGCATTGAAAATATAATAGCGATTGATCAGAAGCAATGATTTCCTCACTAAAATACACCTAGAGTAAACACCCAAAAGTCCAGAGTCTGAAAATATGTCTGTTGAGATGTTCCCTTCACCTGAGTAGGACTCCAGAGTCAATGCAAACTCCCCCGAAGTTGAAGCAGCCTTTTGAATGAAGCGACCTGCGATTTAAAAAATGGCAGCCACAACGCTGGCGTTAGTTCAGAACAGGTCCACATTATGCGGGCAGTTTTTTGGGCGAGCGATATTGTGGGCGATATGTGTGCGAGGTGATGAAAGTGACGGTGGGCGATTTCCTGGGCATTAATTTCGCCAAATGTGCTCTTTACGACAAAAAAAAATGGGCAGGCGCTATTTTTGAATCTCGGCATTAATATCATGCGGAAAGTAATGCTGGGCGATATTATGGCTGTTGATTTCACCCATTCTGATGATTCTGCCCCCAAAAAAGTGGGCGGGCAGTAATATTTTTTCCAAGCGTTAAGCACATGGGGAAAGTAACGCTCGGCAATAAGTTTCCTAAAAATGCCCGTCAGTTTCTATTTTATGCCAAAATGGGCGATATATAGGCGTTATACGTAATTTCAGCGGTAAAATGGGCATTAAGTGGGCGTTAAGCATGAAAAAAAGTGGAGGTTCTAGCCCCATGACTCTTAACATATACATTTGAAGGGATTCCGACTATTATGAGGGAACAGCCCTTGTCCCCACCTATCCAGTGAGAAGCTGAGGAGCAGGAACACAAGGAAAAGGAGGAAGAGGAGGTGAAGGAGGAGGAAGTGGAGGAGGAGAAAGTGGAGGCACAGGAAGAGCAAGGGAGACTACAACATAGACAGCCACTTTCTGCCTGAGCTCTATGAGATCAAATTATTCATGAGCGACACCAATGACTTCAACCACACCTCCCCATTCACCAACAGTCCCACATGCCTTACCTTTCCACTATCACTGACCATTCCAGCATCCTCTTTGCGACAAGACAAACATGAAAACTTCCAGAAAATGCACATTCCAATCCAATTTTATAAATTCAATCATTACATAATCCACACAAAATTCAAGTAATCACCCTTGTGCATTCCTTTCGTGTCTGTTTTCCATGTGTCTGCCTATACTAGACTCCAATGAGGTGCTTTCTCAATGGCTGCAGCATGGGTGGTGGAAGGCTGCTGAACTTCAACTTAGGAGACTGTAGATAGCCTTGGAGGGCGACCTCGAGCAGATGAGGGTACCATCTGCAGCATGTGGGTCAGAAGAGATTGTGGGATGAGGAAGAAGTGAGATGAGAAAACGAGGGTTCAGCATGCAGATACCATCATCATCGATCCCTCTAATGCCACCAGTGACCACAGCCTCAGCAATGCCCCTTACCATGATGGCCAGCACTGTCTCTTCCATGGGAGTTGAAACATGGAGGTACGCATGTCCCCCACCAGTTCTTTCCTGCTGCTTCTGTTATGTGTTACCTTCTCCTACAAGAGAGAGGGAAGTGTGGCCGTGACTGTCCTGCAATATGTTTGGGTGATGTGTCTGTCATGGTCGAATATCTGTCGGTGTGTGCGAGCTATGAATTGTGGATGCGGGTCTTGCAACAGTGCTAAGTGTGTGAGGGTGAGGTAAAGCAAATGAATTGAAGGGTTGGGTTCTGATTGATAGATTGCTGGTAGGTGGGTGAGATGGGTGTAGTGAGTTGAGCAGTGGCTGAGGCGAGCAATCAGTTGGTAGGATGTGCCATTTGAAGCTGAACTCACTCACCTTTGACAACCCGTGTCAGATTGTTAAACTTCTCCCTGCACTCCACCCATTTCTTGCAGCTACAGGCATTGACCTCCGCTGCTATTTGTTCCCACTGCCTCCTGAGCATATGTCCGAAAGGCCTCCTGCCCCCCTGCAGATGCAGGATGTCTCTCCTTCTCTCTGCGTATTGCGCCAAGACCACCAGTGCATTGTCAGAAAAATTTGCTGCTCGCTCTCTTGCATGTTCAGCCATTCCTCAAAGTATCACAGCACAGATTCACTTTTCAAAAAACTCCCAACACTTCTTGCAGGCACAATGCATCGCCCCGTTAAAACATGCAGGCTGCCTTTCAGTAATGTTAGCCACTCGCGATATCGGGGCTCCTCTGAGGAATGCAGCCAATGAACAACGCGGCTTGTGCTGGCTAAACACAGCAATAATTTCAAACAGCAGGCAACATGAATTTAACGTGGTGCCTGCATCGCAGTGAACGGGCACGGGTCAATCGCGTCCCGCGATCCCCACACCCATTGGGTGATCCAATTTAAACACCACAGTTTTCCCTCTTGGGATTTTGCTGTACTTGCATGCAGAAACAATTACATGCAGAAATAAAACTCTCACTGCTGGTAATCCAGGCAAACAGCAGAAGGCAATAATTAACTTGAACATTCTATGACCAAAAGAAACAACGGATCAGTTTCCCCTAGACCAGGAATTATTATTTCCGAATTGCATTAAACATCAGTCCATTTATGGTGATAAATTTAAATGTAAAAATGCTTTCTAATAAATATGTGGCACATATAAAGTCAACATTTTTATTCATAAGAACATAAGAACATAAGAATTAGGAACAGGAGTAGGCCATCTAGCCCCTCGAGCCTGCTCCACCATTCAACAAGATCATGGCTGATCTGGCCGTGGACTCAGCTCCACTTACCCGCCCGCTCCCCGTAACCCTTAATTCCCTTATTGGTTAAAAATCTATCTATCTGTGATTTGAATACATTCAATGAGCTAGCCTTAACTGCTTCCTTGGGCAAAGAATTCCACAGATTCACAACCCTCTGGGAGAAGAAATTCCTTCTCAACTCGGTTTTAAATTGGCTCCCCCGTATTTTGAGGCTGTGCCCCCTAGTTCTAGTCTCCCCGACCAGTGGAAACAACCTCTCTGCCTCTATCTTGTCTATCCCTTTCATTATTTTAAATGTTTCTATAAGATCACCCCTCATCCTTCTGAACTCCAACGAGTAAAGACCCAATCTACTCAATTTATCATCATAAGGTAACCCCCTCATCTCCGGAATCAGCCTAGTGACTCGTCTCTGTACCCCCTCCAAAGCTAGTATATCCTTCCTTAAGTAAGGTGACCAAAACTGCACGCAGTACTCCAGGTGTGGCCTCACCAATACCCTGTACAGTTGCAGCAGGACCTCCCTGCTTTTGTACTCCATCCCTCTCGCAATGAAGGCCAACATTCCATTCGTCTTTCTGATTACCTGCTGCACCTGCAAACTAACTTTTTGGGATTCATGCACAACGACCCCCAGGTCCCTCTGCACCACAGCATGTTGTAATTTCTCCCCATTCAAATAATATTCCCTTTTACTGTTTTTTTTTAAGGTGGATGACCTCACATTTTCCGACATTGTATTCCATCTGCCAAACCTTAGCCCATTCGCTTAACCTATCTAAATCTCTTTGCAGCCTGCCTGTGTCCTCTACACAACCCGCTTTCCCACTAATCTTTGTGTCATCTGCAAATTTTGTTACACTACACTCTGTCCCCTCTTCCAGGTCATCTATGTATATTGTAAACAGTTGTGGTCCCAGCACCGATCCCTGTGGCACACCACTAACCACCGATTTCCAACCCGAAAAGGACCCATTTATCCCGGCTCTCTGCTTTCTGTTAGCCAGCCAATTCTCGATCCATGCTAATACATTTCCTCTGACTCCGCGTACCTTTATCTTCTGCAGTAACCTTTTGTGTGGCACCTTATCGAATGCCTTTTGGAAATCTAAATACACCACATCCATCGGTACACCTCTATCCACCATGCTAGTTATATCCTCAAAGAATTCCAGTAAATTAGTTAAACATGATTTCCCCTTCATGAATCCATGTTGCGTCTGCTTGATTGCACTATTCCTATCTAGATGCCCCGCTATTTCTTCCTTAATGATAGCTTCAAGCATTTTCCCCATTACAGATGTTAAACTAACCGGCCTATAGTTACCTGCCTTTTGTCTGCCCCCTTTTTTAAACAGAGGCGTTACATTAGCTGCTTTCCAATCCGCTGGTACCTCCCCAGAGTCCAGAGAATTTTGTTAGATTATAACAAATGCATCTGCTATAACTTTCGCCATCTCTTTTAATACCCTGGGATGCATTTCATCAGGGCCAGGGGACTTGTCTACCTTGAGTCCCATTAGCCTGTTCAGCACTACCTCCCTAGTGATAGTGATTGTCTCAAGGTCCTCCCTTCCCACATTCCCGTGACCAGCAATTTTTGGCATGGTTTTTGTATCTTCCACTGTGAAGACCGAAGCAAAATAATTGTTTAAGGTTTCAGCCATTTCCACATTTCCCATTATTAAATCCCCCTTCTCATCTTCTGAGGGACCAACATTTACTTTAGTCACATCTTCCGTTTTATATATCGGTAAAAACTTTTACTATCTGTTTTTATGTTTTGCGCAAGTTTACTTTCGTAATCTATCTTTCCTTTCTTTATTGCTTTCTTAGTCATTCTATGCTGTCGTTTAAAATTTTCCCAAACTTCTAGTTTCCCACTAACCTTGGCCACGCATTGGATTTTAATTTGATACTCCCCTTTATTTCCTTGGTTATCCACAGCTGGTTATCCCTTCTCTTACCGCCCTTCTTTTTCACTGGAATATATTTTTGTTGAGCACTATGAAAGAGCTCCTTAAAAGTCCTGCACTGTTCCTCAATTGTGCCACCGTTTAGTCTGTGTTCCCAGTCTACTTTAGTTAACTCTGCCCTCATCCCATTGTAGTCCCCTTTGTTTAAGCATAGTGTGCTCGTTTGAGACACAACTTCCTCACCCTCAATCTGTATTACAAATTCAACCATACTGTGATCACTCATTCCGAGAGGATCTTTTACTCGGAGATCATTTATTATTCCTGTCTCATTACACAGGACCAGATCTAAGATAGCTTGCTCCCTTGTAGGTTCTGTAACATACTGTTCTAAGAAACAATCCCGTATGCATTCTATGAATTCCTCCTCCAGGCTACCCCGTGCGATTTGATTTGACCAATCGATATGTAGGTTAAAATCCCCCATGATTACTGCCATTCCTTTTTCACATGCCTCTATTATTCCCTTGATTATTGTCTGCCCCACTATGAAGTTATTATTTGGGGGCCTATAAACTACGCCCACCAGTGACTTTTTCCCCTTACTATCTCAAATCTCCACCCACAATGATTCAACATTTTGTTCATTAGAGCCAATATCATCTCTCACAACTGCCCTGATATCATCCTTTATTAACAGAGCTACCCCACCTCCTTTCCCTTCTTGTCTATCCTTCCGAATTGTCACATACCCCTGTATATTTAATTCCCAGTCTTGGCCACCCTGCAACCACGTTTATGTAATGGCCACCGAATCATACCTATTTGTAATGATTTGTGCCGTCAACTCATTTATTTTATTTCGAATGCTGCGTGCGTTTTGGTAAAGTGTTTTAATACTAGTTTTTAAACCATGATTCTTAGTTTTGACCCCTCCTGCAGCCCCTTTATATTCATACATATTGTCCCTTCCTATCACCTTGTGGTTTTCACTTACCCCAGTGCTACTCTGCTCTGATGCCTCCTGCCTTTTGCATTCTTTCTTGGGGTCCTATTCATCTGCGCTCTCACCCACTCTAACTAGCTCAGAGCCTCGCCTAGGTTCCGAATACTCCTCGCATTGAGGCACCGAGCTTTCAGGCTTGCCTTTTTATTACACTTTGACACTTTAGAATTTTGCTGTACATTGGCCCTTTTTGTTCTTTGCCTTGGGTTTCTCTGCCCTCCACTTTTACTCATCTCCTTTCTGTCTTTTGCTTCTGTCTCCATTTTGTTTCCCTCTGTCTCCCTGCATTGGTTCCCATCCCCCTGCCATATTAGTTTAACTCCTCCCTAACAGCACTAGCAAACACTCTCCCTCGGACATTGGTTCCGGTCCTGCCCAGATGCAGACCGTCCGGTTTGTACTGGTCCCACCTCCCCCAGAACCGGTTCTAATGCCCCAGGAATTTGAATCCCTCCCTGCTGCACCACTGCTCAAGCCACGTATTCATCTGTGCTCGCCTGCGATTCCTACTCTGACTAGCACGTGGCACTGGTAACAATCCCGAGATTACTACATTTGAGGTCCTACTTTTTAATTTAGCTCCTAGCTCCTTAAATTCATGCCAATGTGCACCACGACAACTGGCTGTTCACCTCCCTTTTCAGAATGTCCTGCACCCGCTCCAAGACATCCTTGACCCTTGCATCAGGGAGGCAACATACCATCCTGGAGTCTCGGTTGCGGCCGCAGAAACGCCTATCTATTCCCCTTACAATCGAATCCCCTATCACTATCGCTCTCCCACTCTTTTTCCTGCCCTCCTGTGCAACAGAGCCAGCCACGGTGCCATGAACTTGGCTGCTGCTGCCCTCCCCTGCTGAGTCATCCCCCTCAACAGTTCTCAAAGCAGTGTATCTGTTTTGCAGGGGGATGACCGCAAGGGACCTCTGCACTACCTTCCTTGCACTGCTCTTCCTGCTGGTCTTCCATTCCCTAGCTGGCTGTGGACCCTTCACCTGCAGTCAGACCAACTCGCTACACGTGATACTCACGTCATTCTCAGCATCGTGGATGCTCCACAGCGAATCCACCCTCAGCTCCAAATCCGCAACGCGGTCCGTCAGGAGCTGGAGGCGGATACACTTCCCGCACACGTAGTCGTCAGGGACACCGGAAGTGTCCCTGAGTTCCCACATGGTACAGGAGGAGCATATCACATGACCGAGCTCTCCTGCCATGACTTAACCCTTAGATACACTTAATTTGGTGACAACAATGTTAACAGGTTACTTATTGATATAAAAAAGAAAAAGACAACAATGTTAATGGCTTACTTACTGATATAAAAAAGAAAAAGGAAATCTACTCACCAATCAACCGCCAATCACTTACCCCTTTTGCTGTGATGTCACCTTTTGATTTCTTTCTACTTCTTTTTTGCTTTTTCTCCCGGCTGGAGCTGTACAAGCTGGGCTTTTATAGGCCTCTCCACGCACCCCGGACTCGCGCTGCTCGAACTGCCGCTCCTCCTCCGATGTTGGGCCTTTATAGGCCTCACCACGCACCCCGGACTCGCGCTGCTCAAAATGATGCGTGGGCCTTCCTCACTTGTGTATTATGCAGCGTCGGCGGCAGTCGGGAGCAGCGTCGAGGAGGTGCGTGGAGAGGCCTATAAAATGCACAGCAGGGAGTCCGGGGCCCAGCGTCGGGAGCAGCGTCGAGGAGGTGCGTGGAGAGGCCTATAAAAGGCGAGCCGGTGCAGCTACAGGGAGAAGGCAAAAAAGAAGTAGAAAGAAATCAAAAGGTGACATTCCAGCCAAGAGGGTAAGTGATTGGCTGGATTGGTGAGTACTTTTTCTTTTTTCTCTTCTATATCAGTGAGAAACTTTTAACATTGTTGTTGCCAATTTAATTGTATCTAAGGGTTAAGTCATGGCAGGAGAGCTCGGTCGGGTGTTATGCTCCTCCTGTACCATGTGGGAACTCAGGAACGACTCCAGTGTTCCTGACAACTACGTGTGCAGGAAGTGTATCCACCTCAAGCTCCTGACAGTCCGCGTTGCGGAGTTGGAGCTGAGGGTGGATTCACTCTGGAGCATACACGATGCTGAGAATGACGTGAGTATCACGTGTAGCGAGTTGGTCGTACCGCAGGGAAAGGGTCCACAGCCAGATAGGGAATGAAAGACCAACAGGAAGAGCAGTGCAAGGAAGGTAGTGCAGGAGTCCCATGTGGTCATCCCCCTGCAAAACAGATACACTGCTTTGAGTGCTGTTGAGGGAGATGACTCATCAGGGGAGAGCAACAGCAGCCAAGTTCATGGCACCATGGCTGGCTCTGCTGCACAGGAGGGCAGGAAAAAGAGTGGGAGAGCAATAGTGATTGGTGATTCAATGGTGAGGGGAATAGATAGGCGTTTCTGCGGCCGCAACCGAGACTCCAGGATGGTATGTTGCCTCCCTGGTGCAAGGGTCAAGGATGTCTCAGAGTGGGTGCAGGACATTCTAAAAAGGGAGGGAGAACAGCCAGTTGTCGTGGTGCACATTGGTACCAACGACATAGGTAAAAAAAGGGATGAGGTCTTACAAAACGAATTTAAGGAGCTAGGAGCTAAATTAAAAAGTAGGACCTCAAAAGTAGTAATCTCGGGATTGCTACCAGTGCCACGTGATAGTCAGAGTAGGAATTGCAGGATAGCGCAGATGAATACGTGGCTTGAGCAGTGGTGCAGCAGGGAGGGATTCAAATTCCTGGGGCATTGGAACCGGTTCTGGGAGAGGTGGGACCAGTACAAACCGGACAGTCTGCACCTGGGCAGGACCGGAACCAATGTCCTAGGGGGAGTGTTTGCTAGTGCTGTTGGGGAGGATTTAAACTAATATGGCAGGGGGATGGGAACCAATGCAGGGAGACAGAGGGAAACAAAAAGGAGGCAAAAGCAAAAGACAGAAAGGAGATGAGGAAAAGTGGAGGGCAGAGAAACCCAAGGCAAAGAACAAAAAGGGCCACTGTACAGCAAAATTCTAAAAGGACAAAGGGTGTTAAAAAAACAAGCCTGAAGGCTTTGTGTCTTAATGCAAGGAGTATCCGCAATAAGGTGGATGAATTAACTGTGCAAATAGATGTTAACAAATATGATGTGATTGGCATTACGGAGACGTGGCTCCAGGATGATCAGGGCTGGGAACTCAACATCCAGGGTATTCAACATTCAGGAAAGATAGAATAAAAGGAAAAGGAGGTGGGGTAGCATTGCTGGTTAAGGAGCAAATTAAGGCAATAGTTCGGAAGGACATTAGCTTGGATGATGTGGAATCTATATGGGTAGAGCTGCAGAATACCAAAGGGCAAAAAACGTTAGTGGGAGTTGTGTACAGACCTCCAAACAGTAGTAGTGATGTTGGGGAGGGCATCAAACATGAAATTAGGGGTGCGTGCAATAAAGGTGCAGCAGTTATAATGGGTGACTTTAATATGCACATAGATTGGGTTAACCAAACTGGAAGCAATACGGTGGAGGAGGATTTCCTGGAGTGCATAAGGGATGGTTTTTTCGACCAATATGTCGAGGAACCAACTAGGGGGGAGGCCATCTTAGACTGGGTGTTGTGTAATGAGAGAGGATTAATTAGCAATCTCGTTGTGCGAGGCCCCTTGGGGAAGAGTGACCATAATATGGTGGAATTCTACATTAGGATGGAGAATGAAACAGTTAATTCAGAGACCATGGTCCAGAACTTAAAGAAGGGTAACTTTGAAGGTTTGAGGCATGAATTAGCTAGGATAGATTGGCAAATGATACTGAAGGGGTTGACTGTGGATGGGCAATGGCAGACATTTAGAGACAGCATGGATGAACTACAACAATTGTACATTCCTGTCTGGCGTAAAAATAAAAAAGGGAAGGTGGCTCAACCGTGGCTATCAAGGGAAATCAGGGATAGCATTAAAGCCAAGGAAGTGGCATACAAATTGGCCAGAAATAGCAGCGAACCCGGGGACTGGGAGAAATTTAGAAGTCAGCAGAGGAGGACAAAGGGTTTGATTAGGGCAGGGAAAATGGAGTACGAGAAGAAGCTTGCAGGGAACATTAAGACGGATTGCAAAAGTTTCTGTAGATATGTAAAGAGAAAAAGGTTAGTAAAGACAAATGTAGGTCCCCTGCAGTCAGAATCAGGGGAAGTCATAACGGGGAACAAAGAAATGGCGGACCAATTGAACAAGTACTTTGGTTCGGTATTCACTGAGGAGGACACAAACAACCTTCCGGATATAAAAGAGGTCGGAGGGTCTAGTAAGGAGGAGGAACTGAGGGAAATCCTTATTAGTCGGGAAATTGTGTTGGGGAAATTGATGGGATTGAAGGCCGATAAATCCCCAGGGCCTGATGGACTGCATCCCAGAGTACTTAAGGAGGTGGCCTTGGAAATAGTGGATGCATTGACAGTCATTTTCCAACATTCCATTGACTCTGGATCAGTTCCTATGGAGTGGAGGGTAGCCAATGTAACCCCACTTTTTAAAAAAGGAGGGAGAGAGAAAACAGGGAATTATAGACCGGTCAGCCTGACATCGGTAGTGGGTAAAATGATGGAATCAATTATTAAGGATGTCATAGCAGTGCATTTGGAAAGAGGTAATATGATAGGTCCAAGTCAGCATGGATTTGTGAAAGGGAAATCATGCTTGACAAATCTTCTGGAATTTTTTGAGGATGTTTCCAGTAGAGTGGACAAGGGAGAACCAGTTGATGTGGTGTATTTGGACTTTCAGAAGGCTTTCGACAAGGTCCCACACAAGAGATTAATGTGCAAAGTTAAAGCACATGGGATTGGGGGTAGTGTGCTGACATGGATTGAGAACTGGTTGTCAGACAGGAAGCAAAGAGTAGGAGTAAATGGGGACTTTTCAGAATGGCAGGCAGTGACTAGTGGGGTACCGCAAGGTTCTGTGCTGGGGCCCCAGCTGTTTACACTGTACATTAATGATTTAGACGAGGGGATTAAATGTAATATCTCCAAATTTGCGGATGACACTAAGTTGGGTGGCAGTGTGAGCTGCGAGGAGGATGCTATGAGGCTGCAGAGCGACTTAGATAGGTTAGGTGAGTGGGCAAATGCATGGCAGATGAAGTATAATGTGGATAAATGTGAGGTTATCCACTTTGGTGGTAAAAACAGAGAGACAGACTATTATCTGAATGGTGACAGATTAGGAAAAGGGGAGGTGCAAAGAGACCTGGGTGTCATGGTACATCAGTCATTGAAGGTTGGCATGCAGATACAGCAGGCGGTTAAGAAAGCAAATGGCATGTTGGCCTTCATAGCGAGGGGATTTGAGTACAGGGGCAGGGAGGTGTTGCTACAATTGTACAGGGCCTTGGTGAGGCCACACCTGGAGTATTGTGTACAGTTTTGGTCTCCTAACCTGAGGAAAGACATTCTTGCTATTGAGGGAGTGCAGCGAAGGTTCACCAGACTGATTCCCGGGATGGCGGGACTGACCTATCAAGAAAGACTGGATCAACTGGGCTTGTATTCACTGGAGTTCAGAAGAATGAGAGGGGACCTCATAGAAACGTTTAAAATTCTGACGGGGTCAGACAGGTTAGATGCAGGAAGAATGTTCCCAATGTTGGGGAAGTCCAGAACCAGGGGACACAGTCTAAGGATAAGGGGGAAGCCATTTAGGACCGAGATGAGGAGGAATTTCTTCACCCAGAGATGGTGAACTTGTGGAATTCTCTACCACAGAAAGTTGTTGAGGCCAATTCACGAAATATATTCAAAAAGGAGTTAAATGAAGTCCTTACTACTAGGGGAATCAAGGGGTATTGTGAGAAAGCAGGAATGGGGTACTGAAGTTGCATGTTCAGCCATGAACTCATTGAATGGCGGTGCAGGCTAGAAGGGCCGAATGGCCTACTCCTGCACCTATTTTCTATGTTTCTATGTTTCTATGTTATTTGCTTTCCTGGAAACAATCCAGGAAATCGAAGATGCTATTGCTTAATCACTGCAAAAGTTAATTTTTCAGCACAAAGATTGAGATTGTGCTGAAAACAGTGGGGAAAGATTGGACCCCACTGTGCCTGTTTCTTGGGCATTTAACAGCACCAAAAAGCATCAATTTAACAGGACTGTCCCCGCAACACAAGGGGCTAGATTTTCCATTATTTACATGCATAACTCCCACTTAACGTCCATCTTAACGCTGAAATGACGTATAACGCCCAGATATTGCCCATTTAGCCACAAATAGGAAATTGACGCCCATTTCTCGGTCATTTATCACTGAGCGTTACTTTCCACATGTGCGTAACGCTGAGAAAAAATAATATCGCCCGCCCACTTTTTTTGGTCGGAATCATCAGAATGGGCGAAATCAACGCCCGTAATATCGGCCAACGTTACTGTTGTGTATGCATGCCTGTTTACTGTGTGATGTCTGTAAAACTGTTATGCAACACTGAATGTACCCTTACACTGTATACACCTTGCCTGTACACCAGAGAGTGCTGCTGCTGGAAACCTAAGGGTTGCCTGCACACGGCAGGTAATCCAGTATAAAAGGGAACTCACAGCTTGTTGTCGGCACTCAGGAGCTGCAAATAAAGGACCACATGGCTCGACAGTTTAAGTATCATACCCTGCCTCGTAGAGTCATTACTAAAGGTGCCTACATACACTACAGTTACTTTCCGCACGTAATTAATGCCGAGATTTAATAATACTGCCCGGCAACTGTTTTTTGTTGTAAAGATCACATTTGCGGAAACTAACACCCTGTACATCGCCCATCCATACTTTTGGCACCTTGCACACATCTCGCCAACAATATCGGTCGCCGAAAAAACCGCTGGGAATAAATGAAACTAACCGGAACTACTCTCAGCGGTCTGGACGCCATGTTCTAAATCGCATGTCACATCATTTAAAAGGCTGCTCTGCTTCAACCTCGGGGGAGTGTGGATGTACTCTGGAGGTCTTTAGAGGTGATGTGAACATCTGAACAAACAGCTTATCATACTGTGGACAATTGGAATTTACTAGGTGTCTTAGTGGGAACATTCATTCTTTGTGACCAATCGGTGGAAAACAGAGAGCTGTTGCAATGGGGCCTGTCCTTTCTCACACTCTCTTGATGACCAATTACATGCTGCAGACTCGAGATGACAGAAGGTCTACTCAACAGCATCATGTGCCAAATGTAAGACGTGACAGACTGATGAGGAGGACCAGACATTACACCTTCCGGAAGTACAGGGAGAAGCGGTCTTACCTCAACTTGTCCGATAACACCTGCCTTCGGAGACTGCGCTTCCACAAAGAGGTTATCACTGAGGTATGCCAGCTCATAAGGGGAGATCTTCAGCCTGCCAGCACCATCAAGACTGCACTGTCATTCTACACTTCGGGTTCTTTTCAGGCCTCAGCTGGCGACATTTGTGGTCTATCTCAGCATGCCACACATTGCTGCATTACACAGGTCACTGAAGCCCTGTACGCACGCAGGATGGACTTTATCAGCTTCCCTATGACCAGGGAGGCTCAGACTGAAAGGGCTTTAGGATTCTACCGAATTGCTAACTTCCGCAAGTTGCAGGGAGCAATAGACTGTATGCACATTGTGATGCGGGCACCTTTTGAGGATGCAGAGGTTTTTAGGAACCGCAAGGGATTCCACTCCCTGAATGTGCAACTCGTTGTCGACCACCAGCAAATTATCATGGCAGTGAATGCTAAATTTCTGGGCAGCATCCATGATGCTCACATCCTGTGTGAAAGTGCTGTATCTGACTTGTTTAACAATCAGCCACAAGGTCAATGCTGGATGCTTGGGGACAAATGATATGGCCTCGCCACCTGGCTGATGATACCACTGCATGACACCCACACCGAAGCTGAGAAGCGATACAACGAGAGCCACAGATCCACTTGCAATATCATCGAGAAAAGCATTGGAGTGCTTAAGCAGCACTCAGGAGACAAGCTCCAATACCACCCTGAGCAGGTAACTCAATTCGTAGTGGTGTGCTCCATCCTGCACAACTTGATTATCAGGAGGGGACAAGAATTGTCAGAAGAGTCTGACGGTCCACCTCAGGAGAGAGAGGAAGAGGAGGACAAGGAGGTGAACGCTGACCTCGGGCCAGACAATCAGGCTGATGCTGAAGCCATGCCCCCGCCACGCTCTAGACCGCAGGAAAGGGCCCATGGTGGCTACATAGCTGCAAGACTCTTATGTCAGTAGCTCATAAATGAGCGCTTTGCTTGAAAGAACATTTGTGGTATTTACAAGGCTGACACACTGCTGGGTGTGCAGGTCATACATCAATAGTGTACATCACCTGGGTAACAGTTAAACTTTAAATTGATTCAAGTTAAGTATAATTATACACTTTGATGTTAAGGAATCACCAGTGTGTAACGGTGTAGCTATCTGAGCCAATGCGCAACAAGGTTATGTTAAAAAAAACATTTAAACCGACCATTTGTCTGAAATCATAAGTATATCTGTAAAAACCACGCCACCCCACCCCCGCCCCAGCCCACAACAAATTGATCACATTTACATCATTACAATGGTCCCCATTTCCCGCAAAACAGAACACAAATGCAAAGCAACAAGGTAGCCCCCTCGCCCCAAACAAACACACACCACAGCCACACACGCTTTCAGTCCCCCTCTGCTCCCTCTCTCTCTGTCTCCTCTTCTGCCCTGACCTCCTGAATCACGGGAAACAAGTGTTGCCATGCCGCTGATAAGGACACACTTTACGGCAGAAGGTCAGAGAGATTTAACGCTAACGCCCATTTCAGATCATTCGCGGTAACGACCAATTTTTAAAATGGAGACTGGGGGCTTTGAAAATGGGCGAGAAGCCGGCGATCTGAAAACCCATTTTTACCGCCCACGCCGGAAATAACGCCCATTTTTGGGCGATCTGCACAAAAGTGTAAAATCTAGCCCAAGGACTCCAAATTGAGTCCGATGATTTTTCAAATGCTCCTGGTGCTCGCCGAAAGAAGATGTTCGCCCCCTTGCATATCTAAATAAGGGCCTGTTTTAGGACCTATCTCCTAATTAGACAGTGCTGATTGGAGCAAGGGCTGGGCTCAGGATTCTTCAGCGATTGCTGTTGCTAAGTAGTGGCTCCATAAAAAGTAAAAAAAATTTTAAAGTCTGATCTGGAGCCAGACGGAGTAGAAGGTCTACTCCCAGCCCCAGAGAACTCCTAAGGGATGCTGCTTGTTATGTATTTAACCCTTGGTAACTTGTATCACACCACCACCAGAGGGCCTACCTGTTGGAATCCCAAGGGATCCCAGCATCCCTTGGGAGCACTGTATGTAAACAGACCACCCACGAGGTACCTGCACTCTGGAGTCTTATTAAAGGAGCTAAGATCACACTTACTCATTGCTTACAGTACTCAGTTTCATCCTTTATTATGAGCATAAGAGTTGGCGATGAGGTAACGAACAACCACGCAAAAATGCAAAGAACAGTTGGTATCCTGGAGAAGTTCTCAGAAGTGGACGATTGGGAGACCTTCATGGAGAGACTCGATCAATACATCATGGCCAATAAGCGGGAAGGGGATGAGAACTCTGCCAAACGAAGGGCGATCCTCCTTACCGTCTGTGGAGCAACAACCTATGCCCTCATGAAGCATCTTCTAGCTCCGGTAAAACCAACAACCAAATCCTATGAAGAATTGTGTATGCTGGTCCGGGAGCACTTAAATCCTAAGGAAAGCATTTTGATGGCGAGGTATCGGTTGTACACGTGTCAACTGTCGGAGGGCCAGGAATTGGCGAGCTACGTCGCCGAACTAAGGCGCCTTGCAGGACATTGCGAATTTGATGGATTCCGAGAACAAATGTTGACAGACTTTTTTGTGCTTGGCATTGGCCATGAGGTTACCCTTCGCAAACTATTGACTGTTGAAACTCCGAATCAGAGCAAAGCCATAACGACAGCCGAGGCATTTATGTCCAACAACGACAACACCAAACAAATTTCACAGCATAAAGAGGTTTTGGCCAGTACTAAGCATAAAGTAACGTTGTTTTCGAGCAGGAATATACATGGCAGAATGTACACGTCGGCTGCTGCACAACCTTGGATGACCCAGAGTCTGCCATCAATCGTTAATGCGAGGCAGTTAACACCTTGTTGGCGTTGCGGAGGTGATCGTCGGGCCCATCAATGCCGCTTCAAACACTATGCGTGCAAAGGCTGCAGAACAATGGGACACCTCCAGCGAATGTGCAGGTGAGCTGCAAACCACTACGTTGCAGAGGAAGATCGATCCATGGCGGATCAGACTGAACTAGAGACTCGAACCGAGGAGGCAGAAGTATACGGGGTACACACCTTCACCACGAAATGTCCACCAATAATGTTGAAAGTTGAACTGAACGGAATTCCAGTATCCATGGAACTGGACACAGGTGCGAGTCAGTCCACAATGAGCAAAAAGGCCTGCAACAAGCTGTGGTGCTTCAAGGCACATAGGCCCAAGCTCAGCCCCATTCACACTAAGCTAAGAACTTACACCAAGGAACTGATCCCTGTAATTGGCAGTGCAGAAGTCAAAGTCTCCTATGATGGAGCAGTACATGATCTCCCACTCTGGATTGTGCCAGAGAATGGCCCCACACTGTTTGGCAGAAGCTGGCTGGGAAAAATCCAATGGAACTGGGACGACATCCAAGCACTTTCGTCCGTCGACGACACCTCATGTGCCCAGGTTCTGAGCAGATTTCCATCGCTGTTCAAGCCAGGCATTGGAAGCTTCTCTGGGGCGAAAGTGCAGATCCATTTGGTTCCCGGTACGCGACCCATCCACCACAAGGCACGGGCGGTACCGTATATGATGCGTGAGAAAGTGGAAATTGAGCTGGACAGGCTGCAGCGAGAAGGCATCATCGCACCGGTGGAATTCAACGAGTGGACCAGTCCGATCGTCCCGCTCCTTAAAGGTGATGGCACGGTCAGAATTTGTGGGGACTATAAAGTAACAATTAACCATTTTTCGCCACAGGACCAGTACCCGCTACCCAAGACAGACAACCTATTTGCAAACCTGGCTGGAGAGAAGACATTCACTAAGTTGGACCTTACCTCGGCCTACATGATGCAGGAGCTGGCAGTATCTTCGAAAGGCCTCACCTGCATCAACACGCACAAAGGTCTGTTCATCGATAACAGATGCCCGTTCGGGATTTGGTCGGCCGTGGCAATCTTCCAATGGAACATGGAGAGCCTGCTAAAGTCGGTCCCTTGCACCATGGTTTTCCAGGACGAAATACTGGTTACAGGTCATAGAAAGCATAGAAACATAGAAAATAGGTGCAGGAGTAGGCCATTTGACCCTTCAAGCTTGCACCACCATTCAATAAGATCATGGCTGATCATTCACCTCAGTACACCTTTCCTGCTTTCTCACCATACTTGTTAATCCCTTTAGCCGTAAGGGCCATATATAACTCCCTCTTGAATATATCTAACGAACTGGCATCAACAGCTCTCTGCGGTAGAGAATTCCACTGGTTAACAACTCTCTGAGTGAAGAAGTTTCTCCTCATCTTGGTCCTAAATGGCTTACCCCTTATCCTTAGACTGTGACCCATGGTTCTGGACTTCCCCAACATCGGGAACATTCTTCCTGCATCTAATCTATCCAGTCCCATCAGAATTTTATATTTTTCTATGAGATCATCTCTCATTCTTCTAAACTCCAGTGAATACAGGCCCAGTCGATCCAATCTCTCCTCATATGTCAGTCCTGCCATACCAGGAATCATTCTGCTGAACCTTCGCTGCACTTCCTCAATAGCAAGAAGGTCCTTCCTCAGATTAGGAGACCAAAACTGAACACAATATTCCAGGTGAGGCCTCACCAAGGCCCTGTACAATTGCAGTAAGACCTCCCTGCTCCAACACTCAAATCCTCTAGCTATGAAGGCCAACATGCCATTTGCCTTCTTCACCGCCTGCTGTACCTGCATGCCAACTTTCAATGACTGAAGTACCGTGACACTCAGGTCTCGTTGCACCTCCCCTTTTCCTAATCTGCCACCATCCAGATAATATTCTGCCTTCATGTTTTTGCCACCGAAGTGGATAACCTCACATTTATCCACATTATATTGCATCTGCCATGCATTTGCCCACTCACCTAACCTGTCCAAGTCACCCTGCAGCCTCTTAGCATCCTCATCACAGCTCACACCGCCACCCAGCTTAGTGTCATCTGCAAACTTGGAGATATTACTCTCAATTCCTTCATCTAAATCATTGATGTATATTGTAAATAGCTGGGGTCCCAGCACTGAACCCTGCGGCACCCCACTAGTCACTGCCTGCCATTCTGAAAAGGACCCGTTTATCCCGACTCTCTGCTTCCTATCTACCAACCAGTTCTCTATCCATGCCAATACATTACTCCTAATACCATATGTTTTAATTTTGCACACCAATCTCTTGTGTGGGGCCTTGTCAAAAGCCTTTTGAAAGTCCAAATACACCACATCTACTGGTTCTCCCTTGTCCACTCTACTAGTTACATCCTCAATAAATTCTAGAAGATTTGTCAAGCATGATTTCCCTTTCATAAATCCATGCTGACTTGGACCGATCCTGTCACTGCTTTCCAAATGCGCTGCTATTTCACCCTTAATAATTGATTCCAACATTTTCCTCACTACTGATGTCAGGCTAACCTGTCTGTAATTACCCGTTATGCTCTCTCCCTCCCTTTTTTAAAAAGTGGTGTTACATTAGCTACCCTTCAGTCCATAGGAACTGATCCAAAGTCGATAGACTGATGGAAAATGATCACCAATGTATCCATTATTTCTAAGGCCACTTCCTTAAGTAGTCTGGGATGCAGACTATGAGGCCCTGGGGATTTATCGGCCTTCAATCCCATCAATTTCCCTAACACAATTTCCTGACTAATAAGGATATCCTTCAGTTCCTCCTTCTCGCTAGACCCTCGGTCCCCTAGTATTTCCGGAAGGTTATTTGTGCCTTCCTTAGTGAAGACAGAACCAAAGTATTTGTTCAATTGGTCTGCCATTTCTTTGTTCCCCATTATAAATTCACCTGACTGCAAGGGACCTACATTTGTCTTCACTAATCTTTTTCTTTTCACATATATATAGAAGCTTTTACAGTCAATTTTTATGTTCCCAGCAAGCTTCCTCTCAGATTCTATTTGCCCCCTCCTAATTAAACCATTTGTCCTCCTCTGCTGAATTCTAAATTTCTCCTGGTCCTCAGGTTTGCTGCTTTTTCTGGCCAATTTATATGCATCTTCCTTGGATTTAACATTATTCCTATTTTCCCTTGTTAGCCACGGTTGAGCCACCTTCTCCATTTTATTTTTACTCCAGACAGGGATGTACAATTGTTGAAGTTCACCCATGTGATCTTTAAATGCTTGCCATTGCCTATCTACCATCAACCCTTTGGTATCATTCGCCAGTCTATTCTAGCCAATTCATGTCTCATACCATCGAAGTTACCTTTCCTTAAGTTCAGGAACCTAGACTCTGAATTCACCGTGTCATTCTCCAACTTAATAAAGAATTCTACCATATTATGGTCACTCTTCCCCAAGGGTCCTCGCACAAGATTGCTAATTAGTCCTTTATCATTACACATCACCCAGTCTAGGATGCCCAGCCCTCGAGTTGGTTCCTCGACATATTGGTCTGTAAAACCATCCCTAATACACTCCAGGAAATCCTCCTCCACCGTATTGCTACCAGTTTGGTTAGCCCAACCTATATGTAGATTAAAGTCGCCCATGATAACTGCTGTACCTTTATTGCATGCATCCCTAATTTCTTGTTTGATGCTGTCCCCAACCTCACTATGACTGTTTGGTGGTCTGTACAAAACTCCCACCAGCGTTTTCTGCCCTTTGGTATTCTGCAGCTCTACCCGTACAGATTCCACATCATCCAAGCTAATGTCCTTCCTTACAACTGCATTAATTTCCTCTTTAACCAGCAACGCTACCCCACCTCCTTTTCCTTTCTGTCTATCCTTCCTAAATGTTGAATACCCCTGGATGTTGAGTTCCCAGCCTTGGTCACCCTGGAGCCATGTCTCCGTAATGCCAATTATATCATATTCCTTAATAGCTGCCTGCACAGTAAATTTGTCCACCTTATTATGAATACTCCTCACATTGAGGCACAGAGTCTTCAAGCTTGTCCTTTCAACACACTTTGCCCCTTTAGAATTTTGCTGTAATGTGGCCCTTTTTGATTTTTGCCTTGGGTTTCTCTGCCCTCCACTTTTACTTTTCTTCTTTCTATCTTTTGTTCCTGCCCGCATTTTACTTCTCTCTGTCTCCCTGCATAGGTTCCCATCCCCCTGCCATATTAGTTTAATCCCTACCCAACAGCACTAGCAAACACTCCCCCTAGGACATTGGTTCTGGTTCTGCCCAGATGCAGACTGTCCGGTTTGTACTCGTCCCACCTCCCCCAGAACCGGTTCCAATATCCCAGGAATTTGAATCCCTCCTTCCTGCACCACTCTTCAAGCCACGTATTCATCTGAACTATCCTGTGATTCCTACTCTGACTAGCACGTGGCACTGGTCGCAATCCTGAGATTACTACCTTTGAGGTCCTGCTTTTTAATTTAACTCCAGCTCCCTAAATTCAGCTTGTAGGACCTCATCCCATTTTTTTACCTTTATCGTTGGTACCTCTTTGCACCACAACAACTGGCTGTTCACCCTCCCCTTCTAAAATGTCCTGCAAGTGCTCCAAGACATCCTAGACCCTTGCACCAGGGAGTCAACATACCAACAAACATAGAGATTAATGTGCAAAGTTAAAGCACATGGGATTGGGGGTAGTGTGTTGACGTGGATTGAGAACTGGTTGTCAGACAGGAAGCAAAGAGTAGGAGTAAATGGGGACTTTTCAGAATGGCAGGCAGTGACTAGTGGAGTACCGCAAGGTTCTGTGCTGGGGCCCCAGCTGTTTACATTGTACATTAATGATTTAGACGAGGGGATTAAATGTAGTATCTCCAGATTTGCGGATGACACTAAGTTGGGTGGCAGTGTGAGCTGCGAGGAGGATGCTATGAGGCTGCAGAATGACTTGGATAAGTTAGGTGAGTGGGCAAATGAATGGCAGATGAAGTATAATGTGGATAAATGTGAGGTTATCCACTTTGGTGGTAAAAAGAGAGAGACAGACTATTATCTGAATGGTGACAGATTAGGAAAAGGGAAGGTGCAACGAGACCTGGGTGTCAAGGTACATCAGTCATTGAAGGTTGGCATGCAGGTACAGCAGGCGGTTAAGAAAGCAAATTGCATGTTGGCCTTCATAGCGAGGGGATTTGAGTACAGGGGCAGGGAGGTGTTGCTACAGTTATACAGGGCCTTGGTGAGGCCACACCTGGAGTATTGTGTACAGTTTTGGTCTCCTAACTTGAGGAAGGACATTCTTGCTATTGAGGGAGTGCAGCGAAGATTCACCAGACTGATTCCCGGGATGGTGGGACTGACCTATCAAGAAAGACTGGATCAACTGGGCTTGTATTCACTGGAGTTCAGAAGAATGAGAGGGGACCTCATAGAAACGTTTAAAATTCTGACGGGGTTAGACAGGTTAGATGCAGGAAGATTATTCCCAATGTTGGGGAAGTCCAGAACCAGGGGTCACAGTCTAAGGATAAGGGGTAAGCCATTTAGGACCGAGATGAGGAGAAACTTCTTCACCCAGAGAGTGGTGAACCTGTGGAATTCTCTACCACAGAAAGTAGTTGAGACCAATTCACTAAATATATTCAAAAGGGAGTTAGATGAAGTCCTTACGACTCGGGGGATCAAGGGGTATGGTGAGAAAGCAGGAAGGGGGTACTGAAGTTTCATGTTCAGCCATGAACTCATTGAATGGCGGTGCAGGCTAGAAGGGCTGAATGGCCTGTTCCTGCACCTATTTTCTATGTTTCTATGTTTCTATCCTGGAGTCTCGATTGCGGCTGCAGAAACACATATCTATTCCCCTTACAATAGAATCCCCAACCACTATAGCTCTCCCACTCTTTTTCCTGCTCTCCTGTGCAGCAGAGCCACCCATGGTGCCATGAACTTGGCTGCTGCTGCCCTCCCCTGATGAGTCATCCCCCCCAACAGCACCCAAGACGGTATATCTGTTTTGGAGGGGGATGACCGCAGGGGACCCCTGTACTATCTTCCTTCCGCTGCTCTGCCTGATGGTCACCCATTCCCTATCTGCCTGAGTAACCTTTACCTGCGGTGTGACCAACTCACTAAACATGCTATTCACGACATCCTCAGCATTGCGGATGCTCCAGAGTGAATCCATGCGCCACTCCAGTGCCGCAATGCGGTCTGTCAGGAGCTGCAGCTGGGTGTACTTCCTGCACACATAGCAGTCAGGGACACTGGGAGGGTCCCTGGCTTCCCACATAGCACAGGAGGGGCATGACACGGGTCTGGGCTCTCCTGCCATGACTTAACCCTTAGATTAACTTAATTTGGCAACAACGTCAAAGGTTACCCACTGATAAGATAATAAAAAGAAGAAAAAAAAGATTAACTACTAACCAATCCAAAAGTCAATCACTTTCCCGCTTGGCTGTGATGTCACCCTTTGATTTCTTTTACTTCTTTGTTTTACCTTCAGCCCCTACACCAGCACCAGCTGGCCTCCTCGACTGCCGCCGCTCCCACTCGCTGCCGCCGCTCCCACTCGCTGCCGCCGCTCCCACTCGCTGACGCCGCTCCCACTCGCTGCCGCCGCTCCCACTCGCTGCCACCGCTCCCACTCGCTGCCACCGCTCCCACTCGCTGCCGCCGCTCCCACTCGCTGCCGCCGCTCCCACTCGCTGCCGCCGCTCCCACTCGCTGCCGCCGCTCCCACTCACTGCCACCGCTCCCACTCGCTGCCACCGCTCCCACTCGCTGCCACCGCTCCCACTCGCTGTCGCCGCTCCCACTCGCTGCCGCCGCTCCCACTGGGACACCATTGAGCACTTTAAGAATCTGGAAGAGGTCCTTAGTTGGTTATATCGCGTGGTACTCAAGTTGAAACACCCGAAGTGAATTTTCCTGGTGCCGGAGGTCGAGTTCTTGGGAAGAAGAATCGCAGCAGACAGCATCAGACCCACCGACGCCAAGACGGAGGCCATCAAGAACGCGTCGAGACCACAGAACGTGACGGAGCTGCTGTCGTTCCTGGAACTCCTCAACTATTTCAGTAATTTCCTACCTGGGTTAAGCACCTTGCTAGAACCCCTACATGTGCTACTACGCAAGGGAGACGATTGGGTATGGGGGAAATCACAAGAGGCTGCCTTTGAGAAAGCCAGAAATCAGTTGTGGTCAAACAAACTGCTTGTCGTGTATAACCCATGTGAATGATTAGTCCTCGTTTGCGATGCGTCATCATACGGGGTCGGGTATGTGTTACAACAGGCTAACGAATCGGGGATTTTGCAACCGGTCGCTTATGCATCCAGGAGTCTGTCCAAGGCTGAAAGGGCCATTAGCATAATTGAAAAAGAGGCTCTGTTGTGCATTTACAGAGTGAAAAAATGCACCAGTACTTGTTTGGCCTTAAGTTTGAGCTTGAAACTGACCACAAGCCGCTCATATTGCTATTCTCTGAGAGCAAAGGGATTAACACCAATGCCTCTGCCCGCATCCAAAGATGGGCACTCACGCTGTCGGCATACAACTATGTAATCCGCCACAGACCGAGCACAAAGAACTGCGCTGATGCTCTCAGTCGGCTGCCATTGTCCACCACCAGGGTGGAAATGGCACAACTGCGGACTTGCTCTTGGTAATGGATGCATTTGAAAACGAAAAGTCACCCGTTATAGCCCGCCAGATCAAAACCTGGACCAGCCAAGATCCTTTACTGTCCTTGGTAAAAAAAACTGCGTCCTCCATGGGAGCTGGTTCAGCGTCCCAGCGGAGATGCAGGAGGCGATTAAACCGTTCCACAGGCAAAATCGAAATGTCCTTGCAGGCAGACTGTCTGTTGTGGGGTAATCGCGTGGTCTTGCCCAAGAAGGGCAGAGAAACGTTCATTTGTGACCTACACAGCACCCACCCAGGCATTGTAATGATGAAAGCCGTAGCCAGATCCCATGTGTGGTGGCCCGGCATCAACTCAGATTTAGAATCATGCGTGCGCCAGTGCAACACTTGCTCTCAGCTGAGCAATGCACCCAGAGAGGCACCGCTAAGTTTGTGGTCGTGGCCCTCCAAACCGTGGTCGAGGATCCACGTGGACTATGCGAGCCCATTTCTAGGCAAAATGTTCTTGGTTGTCGTGAATGCTTATTCAAAATGATTGAATGTGTAATAATGTCTGTAAACACGTCCACGGCCACCATCAAAAGCCTGTGAGCCATGTTTGCCACACACGGCCTGCCTGATGTCCTAGTCAGCGACAATGGCCTGTGTTTCACCAGTGCTGAATTCAAGGAATTCATGAGCCGCAATGGGATCAAGCACGTCACATTGGCCCCGTTCAAGCCCGCAACCAATGGCCAGGCAGAACGGGCAATTCAGACCATCAAGCAAAGCTTGAAACATGTGTCGGAAGGCTCCCTGCAGATCCAGTTGTCCCGAGTGCTGCTCAGCTACCGCACCAGACCCCACTCGCTCACCGGGGATCCCCCAGCCGAGCTGCTCATGAAAAGGGTGCTCAAAACAAGGCTCTCTCTTGTCCACCCTGATCTCCATGATCATGTGGAAGGCAGGCGGCATCAACAAAGTATGCACCATGACTGCGCTAATTTGTCACGCGATATTGAGGTCAAGGACCCTGTATTTGTACTCAGTTATGGACATGGTCCCAAATGGCTCGCTGGCACGGTCACAGCCAAAGAAGGGAGTAGGGTGTTTCAGGTCAAATTGGACAATGGACTAACGTGCAGAAAACATTTGGGCCAAATCAAATTGCAGTTCACCAACAGCTACGAACAACTCGAAGAAGACACTGCCAACTTCGACCCTCCAACACACACACAAGTGGCAACCGACATCATGGTTGACCACGAAGCCGAACTCACCATCCCCAGCAGCCCGGCTGCCCAGCAGCCCAGTGAAGAACTAACCAAATCACCCACACCCACATTTGTACCGAGACGATCGACAAGGGAGCGAAAAGCCCCAGATCGTCTCACCCTGTAACTAAGTGTACTATTAACTTTACAAGGGAGTGATGTTATGTATTTAACCATTGGTAACCTGTATCACACCACCACCAGAAGGCACACCTGTTGGAGTCCCAAGGGATCCCAGCATCTCTTGGAGGCACTCTATATAAGCACGCCACTCACGAGGTACCTGCACTCTGGAGTCTTATTAAAGGACCTAAGGTCACACTTACTGATTGCTCACAGTACTCAGTTCCATCCTTTATTATGAGCGTATCACTGCTGGCCTACAATCGGCCTCATGCCTGTTGTCCAACACTTTTCCCCAGGACTTACCTGAGCGAGGAACACAAACTGGAATTGATTCCCTTGAAATGGGTCAGCTGGCTCTAGGGGAGCTCGCCCAAATTATTGAAATGAAGCCCAAGGCCCAATTGCAGGTGAGCATGTAGGATCCATTCCTCCCCCAACGGTAAAGATTGAACTATTAAATATTAAAAAATCAGAACTTAATTACAGCCCACAGAAAGAGCTGGGCAGCAAAGGGTTAATTCAAACATTGCAGCGAAACCATGAGCCTGGAAGGACATCATCAGAGACAAAGATACAGGTTAACTGCCATTTGATCAAATGCAACACAGACAATAGCACCAGAAGAGAGACATTCGCACCTTCACTGGTCCCTGAAGAAGATATAGGAACATTCACACATTCATTCACCTTTAGGGGTTATATTGTTAAAGAAGCGTATCTTGGACCATGGCTCCAGGAGGCTGGTATCAGTGTAGGCTTAAACAATGGACCGGGCCCTGAACCATTTGAATACGAATGCTACTAGAAACTAACAAATAGCATATGCTGGAATCTGAAATAAAAACAGAATGCTGGAAATCTCAGCGGGTCTGGCAGCATCTGTGGAGAGAAAAGCAGAGTTAACGTTTTGGGTCGATGATCCTTCATCAGAACTGCCGAATGTTCGAAAAGAACACATTCTTAAGCACTGAAAAGGGGAGGGGAAGAAAGAACAAAATGGAAGGTCTGTGATAGGGTGGAAGGCAGGAGAGATTAGAGAGACAAAAGGGATGATGGCCGAATTGAAATGGTACTGACAGAAGTCAGAAAAAGATTAATCTGGATAGGTTGTGAATGGCATAGTAATGACCAGCCGCCATTATTGACTTCTGTCATTACCATTACCATTGTGGGCCTACAATCCACCTCAGAAGACTGCCGATCAGGAGTGTGTGTATTGTAAGTTTCAGTCAGATCACAGAAAGGGTTCTGTGATTTAGTCTGGGTAACTTTATATATGCCAGTCAAATCGTGGACGGGTTTAACTATGCCATATTGTGCCGATGCAAATTACCCTTTTGTAGGGGTTTGTATTCTGGGGTTTAATAATCCATATAAATCGTAGTGATTTATACTGGGGAGGTAATTGTGTGTATGTTCAATAAACAAATGAATCTTGGTTGAGCCAAAACCCTGTGCTGTGTGTATTTTGTTCTTATAAATCCTGAAGTCAAAGAACTGTATGTAACAGTGGACTAGTATCAGAAACCCTTACAAGCCTCGGGCCTTCCAGTTCAGGTGCACTTTCTGCACAATATTCATTATGTGCCAGGAAACAGACCATAGCCAATTTCTACTCCAAATAGCCAAATATTAGAGGCATGGGGCTAGATTTTTGGTTGTCTAATGTCTCATTTAGTGGCCTGAGGGAGCGTTAATGGGACTGTAAGAGATTACCGACTGGGAGCACAGTGTTTAGTGCCCCGACCGAAAATTCATTAGAAGCTCACCGGGGCACAAACCTGTAACGCCTGGCTGCTGACGATCGCTCCGATCATGACGTGTTCCTGGTGCAACACCCCGCTTGCGCTCCTGTCGGAAAATTAGGTGCAGCCACCTCATTTAGCGCCTGCCAAGAACAATGTCTGGAAAAACAGTCAGTACAGGCTTGCAGAGTCATTAACTGGTGGCTACTTAAATGGATGAGGAAGCACTTACCTCAGAGGTCACAGTCAGTGCAACATTTACACAGAGAACGGTGCGTGAGTCTCCGAGTTTTCAGCGGCAGACAGGCATAATGGTATAAGTTGAAAACAAGTGATTTTATAAACATTAATGGATACATTACTATGCCGCGCCTTTCAGACTCAACTTTTCCCAGGATCTGATTTGGAGTTCAGCGCATGCGCAATGGCCTGCCGAATTTATTGACCAAACTTTAGTTGTCACCCTCCCACAGCTCTGGTGTGCAACGGCTGATTTATCGCCACTGTCAGCTCTGCGCCTGATTCTGACGAATATCTGGGTGGAGGGCGCAAACTTTTCAAGGCACTAAAATTCCTGCTTCGCCTGGGTTACCGCCCCAAATGAGGCGCGACTGAATTTCTCCCCCTTGGTGTTCATTACTAGGCCTTTGCCGATTTTTCCCCCTCGTACATCACAGAAAGAAAAGTTATTTGCTGAAAGCTGTCCCAGAAACCTGCAATTATTCATGCAAGCATCTAAATTGGTGCTCTGGTACTTTGAATTTTGGCGGCATTTTGCTATTTGTTTTTAATATTGCAGCTCAGTTTGGATTAAATTTACCTCAGCATCTGCACAACAAGCAGCGATCCCACATATCTGCATTTTCATTTCTGGGAGACATTTTCTAACTCTCGACTCTCTCTGCAGGACAAGACAGTGTAGAACACAAAGCAGTGAACCAAGACCATGTGCCATCCTCATGGTGCTGTCAGAGCTGGAGCAGTGAGTGCTCGGGATTCATGGCCTCTCCACAGCTGCCAGGCTGGGAGCTTCTGTGAACAGAGTCTCTGACTAATACTTGCACCCCTTCATGAATCATTGAGAAATGCACTCCATCAAGCTGCATTGTGATCCCTGTCATCCCACTGCTGCCTCTCAGTGCCATCCTAACTCTTGTCCCTTTTCCCTTTCATCTCAGCAGCTCCAGCCACAGAAGAAGACACCTCAGAGGAGCTAAATCCTTCTAAAGAGGCAATGTCTCACGTTGCATCTCTCCCAAATACCAAAATTGAGACCAACACCATGGCTGGGTTAGAGATTGAGATAGAGGAACCTGCACGTGGTGATGTATTCAGCACTAGTGAGCATATTGGTGGTGTCACACAAGTAGTTATATCAGGTATTGGAAGGCATGGCAACGAGTTTCACCACCTTGGCTGAAAGTATAGAGGAGTCCGCTTCCAGCCTGTGTGGTGTCATCCCCCAGGGCATCAGCACTACAGTCTACCTTGCAGAGTGTGGTCACTGACAAGGCTGCTGCAGCCAGGCCCTCACAACAGGTGGCAATGTTCACAGCTTTGGTGGAAGCTCAAACAGGTGCCATGCAGGCTCTGGGCTCAAATCTCTGTTCCATCTTGGAGAGGGAGACATCTACCTTGGATAAACTGATGGAGCAAATGGATAAGGGTTTTGAAGACGTCAGTCATCTCTGCGGTCTGTTCTTCCACAGATTAGTGGAAGTGATGAGCCACTGCACCGTGGGAATGGCACAGCGGGAGCGGAACGAGTTGCTATTTCCTCTGCATTGTCAGAAAGTTATTGACATAGAGGTTGGCTGAATGGTTTCAATGTTTTCCACTGTAAAATCAAGGGAGTGGTAACAGGATTGTTAAGGCTGAGGACTTTTCTTACTTTATTTTTAATCTGTGTGTAGCTTTCCACTTTGACATTTTTATTTAATGGCCGGACTTAGAATAAAAAAAGGCACTCTCAACCTGAATTTACCATTGCCCTATTTGTCATTACTGAAGACAGTGGGAAATAATATCATTAACATTACTGACCCATATCCTGCTGTGTTCTTGCATTAGTACTGCACCATTGCCAGCCTGCCAAATACTGGGTTAACCCTCTACTGGCAGCAGTGGAAGGGGAAGGAAAAGTTTCAATGTTGGCACAGCTGGATTTTTCTGCACACTATACTTGGTATAAACATTGTCTGTGCTGGTGCAATAAAGATTATGATACTATGCCAAGATGTAACCTCATAAGTGATTTATCTGCTCAGACTCAAGCTGAAGGATTGTGAGTAACAATTGCCAGTCTATACACAATGGGACAGGACAGTGATTTACTTGATTACTGAGAAGGTGAACTGTAAAGGTTTACTGACCAACAATCTGTTACAAACTTTTTTGATTGCCTTCACTATTCTTAGAATTGGAATTGCCAATATTTCTGCATACATCGATGTTCTAAGTAGTCTGGATTTAATGATGGTGCAATTGCCATCGAGCAATTTGCTGCAAAATAATATTAATAGTCCTGTGAATATAAATGTCCCATTACAACAAGCAAATAACAATTAAATCATCATAGCTTGTAAAATGTTGCAATAAGCTGAGATTTTAACCGTGTTCCAAATTGGAAGAGTTAGAAAATTGTTACAAATCAGTGATATTTTTAGCACAAGGGTGGTGATAACTACGAACAAATCTAAGAGTCCATGCATCATATGTTATTAGCCTGTCATTGTAGATGCTCCAATGTAAGACAATATCAACATTGGCTATACATCATCCCCTTCAAATTGACGTATAGGTTTAAAGTGAATGCCTCCTGCATGGCATAAATCTATCTGTACTGTTTCTTTACTTTCATGTATTAAATGAATGAAGCAAATGAAAACAGATGTTTATCAGCAACACAGATCATTTATATATTCAATTGAATAACTGAGTGAACAGTATATACTTACTTGCATTCAGACCTGTTAATTTCAATTTGAATTCCCACTGCAATGAGACGTGAGCAGTGAAATCTGTTGCATTATTCAAATTCAACTCTATGATCAGCATCAGATGCAGTGATGTAGCAGGCACTAGCCACTGGAAGCAAACAGCAGTTAAGAACATGCTGCACCAGAATTACAGGACCTTTACCACTGAGGAATGTACAAAGTCGTGAAATATGTGGAGTGGCTGCTGGAGAAATGTTGTGGCACAGAAATGTAACATCGCTTGTATCAGCCTCTCTAGCTATCCAGGAGTTTTGCAGTCAAAGGAAAAGGGTGCAGACTTCAGCATGTCTTGATGTTGGATCAGCTTTGCCGAGCAGGTTCAAGCAGGCCAGAGCTTATTCGGCTATCCAACCTCGTCTTGCTGTAAAAGGCGAATGAATTCACTGGAGAATTTAGAATGGATCCTGGTTTCTGGTTGAGCTGCCAACAATCTTGTTTTCGGTGAAATACAGGTTTAGTAATCATTAATACCAATATTTTGCACATCAATCAGAGAAATTAAGGGAAGAATTTGGCGGGAGGTCAGTGGGCACATTTGGTGGCGGATCGGGTGGGGAAATGTTTCTTTTGACAGAGGGTCAACTCGCCACCACGCGCCTTTACTAGATGTCGGGTCTGTCAGCGCTGAACAGACCCAACATGCAGGAGTGGAGGAGGTAAGTCGGGTCATTATGATCTTGTTAAGAGCCACTTAAAAAGTATTTTGAGCTCACCGTAACATTTTACCAGGTCGTCCACAGGGTCCATGCTGCTTGAGGATCAGGTCAGGTAAGCACATCAGGAGATGAATCATCATGGGATCATCTCATTACTGGACAACTGCAAATGTGCTATAAAAGCTCCCATCTCACAGCTGTTCACTTTCCAAGCTCAGAAGCTGTTGCTTACTGCATTTGGAAAACAGATTGAGTTTTATGCAGGTTGCAAGTGTTTGGAGTAAACTCTCCATCCAGTGTCATCTCATTGGAACAACCTCTCTCATTATTGATAGAGGGCTTCTGTCATCTCAACTTCACATGCCAACTATTACATCAGTATCGGTGCCCTTGAAACTATCTCACTTTGGTCTGCAGAATCCCACCAAGAACAGCCCCAACACTAGCAGCACCAGGCTCATTGCTGCCCGGGAGGCCAGGGATGACCTCACCATGACCAGATTTACTTCAGTTGATGCTGTACACCCTGGCTGCACATGATGTGCCAGGTTGGTACAATCCCACACCAACACCTCAAAGTTAGTAATCTCCAGATTACTCCCAGTGTCACGTGCTAGTGAGTACAGAAATAGGAGGATAGAGCAGATAAATGCAATGCTGGAGAGTGGTGCAGGTGGGAGGGCTTTAGATTCCTGAAGCATTGGGACGTTTCTGGGGGAGATGGGACCTGCACAAGCCGAACAGGTTGCACCTCAACAGAGCCAAGACCAATATCCTCGCGGGGGGGTTGCTAGTGCTGTTGGGAAGGGTTTAAATTAGCTTGGCAGGGGGATGGGAACCTGAGAATAGATTCAAAAGGGAGAGAAGCATAGCTGAAATTGGAAAGCAATAAAGTACAAAGTGAATTTGGAAGACAAAGAAAACAAGGGCTAGAAATTAGACAACAAGGGAGTTTGGCAGTGCTAAATGGTATATACTCAAAGGTATATGGAGTTTGAGCATAGGGAATGAGGTAGATGAGCTGGAGAGCACAGATTGACACTTGGGAGTATGATGCTAAAGCTATTACTGACACATGGCTGAAAGAAGGACAGGTATGGCAGCTCAACATTCCTGGTTACAGGGTTTTCAGATGAGATAGAGAGGGGGATAAAAAAGGAGGGGCGGTTTTAAATTAAAAAAACAATTACAGCTGTGAAGAGGGATGATATGTTAGAAGGATCATCAAATGAGGCCATATGGGTTGAATTGAAGAAAAAAAAAGGGTCGATCACACTACTGGGAGAGTACTGTAGACCTCCAAACAGTCAGAGGGAGATAGAAGAGCAAATAGGTAGGCAAATTTTTGAGAAGTGCAAAAACCATAGGGCAGTAATAGTAGGGGATTTCGACTCTACTTCTTCTTAGGCAGTCACTCGGAGTTGCAGATGACTTGCTTCCACACTAAAAATGAGTTCTCAGGTGACTGAAGAGTCCAATGCGGGACCTACAGTCTCTGTCACAGGTGCAGCAAACGGTGGTTGAAGGAACAGGTGGGTCGGGTGACCGGGTTGCCACGCGCTCCTTCCGCTGTCGACGTTTGGCTTCAGCTTGCTCTCGCCAAAGAGACTCGAGGTGTTCAGCGCTTTCCCGGATGCTTTTCCTCCACTTTGGGTGGTCTTGGGCCAGGGCTTCCCAGGTGTCGATGGGAATGTTGCACTTTTTCAAGGAGACTTTGAGGGTGTCCTTGAAGTGTTTCCTGTGCCTCCCTGGGGCTCGCTTGCCATGTCGGAGCTCCGATTAGAGCGCTTGTTTTGGGAGTCTCATGTCAGGCATGCGGACAATGTGGTTCATCCAGTGGAGCTGATCAAGCATGGTCAGTGCTTCGATGCTGGGGATGTTGGCCTGAGTGAGAACACGAACATTGGTGCGTCTATCCTGCCAATGGATTTGCAGAATCTTGCAGAGGCAATGTTGGTGGTACTTCTCCAGTGCTTTGAGGTGCCTGCTGTACATAGTCCACGTCTCTGAGCCATATAGGAGGGCGGGTATCACTACTGCTCTGTAGATCTTGAGCTTGGTGCCGGGTTTGAGGTCCTGGTCTTCGAACACATTCTTCCTCAGGCGAGGCTGCACTTGCACACTGAGAGCGATGTTGGACCTCGTCGTCAATGTCTGCCCTTGTTGAAAGTAGGCTCCCAAGGTATGGAAAATGGTCCACGTTATCCGAAGCCTTGTCATGGATTTTGATAACCAGGGGACAGTGCTGTGTGGCGGGTTCAAGTTGGTAGAGGACCTTTGTCTTACAGATGTCTAGTGTAAGGCCTATGCTCTCGTACGCCTCAGTGAAGGTGTTGACGATGGCTTGGAGTTTGGCCTTCGAGTGTGCACAGACGCAAGCGGGATCTGTGTACTGTAATTCGATGATGGAGGATGGGACGACTTCGGATCTGGCCTGGAGGCGGCGGAGGTTGAACAGATTCCCCTTTGTCCTGTAATTTAGCTCCACTCCAGCGGGGAGTTTGCTGAAGGTGAGATGGAGCATTGCAGCAAGGAAGGTCGAGAAGAGTATTGGTGCAATGACACAGCCTTGCTTGACCCTGGTCCTAATATGAAATAGGTCTGTGGTGGATCCGTTGGTCAGGATCATGGCTTGCATGTCATTGTGGAGCACATGGAGGATGGTGACAAACATTTGGGGGCAGCCGAATCAGAGGAGGACGCTTCATAATCCCTCACAGTTGACAGTGTTGAAGGCTTTTGTGAGGTCGAAGAAGACCATGTACCAGGGTTAGTGCTGTTCCCTCTTGTATCTGCCGCATGGTGAAGATCATGTCCATTGTGCCCCTTAGTGCTCAGAATCCGCATTGCCACTCTACGAGGAACTCTTCAGCCACAGAGAGAAGGCGATTGAGGAAGATTCTTGCGATGACTTTCCCAGTGGTTGACAGCAGAGAGATTCCTCTGTAGTTACCGCAGTCGGACTTGTTACCTTTCTGGAAGATGGTCACGATTACAGTGTCTCTGGGATCTCTTGGCATGATCTCCTCCTTCCAGATAAGAGAGATGAGGTCATGGATCCGCGCCGGTAGTGCTTCTCCGCCATGTTTTAGTGCATCGGCTGGGATTCCATCTGCTCCTGATGCCTTGTTGTTCTTCAGTTGTTGGATGACCTTTTCAAACTCGTGCCGGGGTGGGGTTGTGCTGAGATAGTGATGGGTAGCATGCTGGGGGATGGAGTTGAGAAAACTTGCATTAAAGACAGAGTCTCGGTTAAGGAGATCCTCGAAGTGCTCCTTCCAGCGGGCACTGACTGCCTTCCTGTCCTTGATGAGCACCTCTCCATTCTTGGCCAGTAGTGGGGTAGGGCCTTGGGTGCTTGGGCCATAGGTGGATTTAACTGCACTAAAGAATCCTCGCACGTCATGGTTGTCGGCTAGCTGCTGGATTTCGCATGCTTTCTCCACCCATCATCTGCTCTTTAGGTCATGGGATTTCTGTTGGACTTCGGTCTTCAGATGTCTGGAGAACTGCTTTCTTGCCCTCGAGTTGTGTTGCTGTTTCCAGTACAAGAATGTATTGCGCTTGCGCCATATTAGCTCCTGGATCTCCTGGTCGTTCTCATCTTGGTGTTTCCTGGTTGAGTGACTGAGCGACTCTTCGCAGGTGCTAATTATGGAAGCCTTGAGGGCAGACCAGACACTATGGATACGCTGCATCTCTGGGTCACTGGGAGTCGTCAGGTTGGTAGTGATGTAGGATTGCAAAATTTGTGGGTAAACCCCCCCAGTGTTTGGACTCATTGGAAAGGGAATTTAAAGTGGCACTGTCAACCAGAAAGTTTGGGATCCTAAAGTGCACATGGAAGAAACTACAAGTTTTTATCGAATTTGGGATTTTTATAAGGCCGATTGGGTCCGTGTGGGAAGGGCTGAAAACTAAAGGATAACTATCCTTCAAAGAAACCAGTTTTGGATATTGAAGCTGTCTGGGGCATTGAAGCTAAACAAATTGTCTGGAAAATTGTGTCAACTCGAAAATCCTTCTCCCCGGGAGACATTAACATAGCAACAATCAAACCAGAAATAGCCAGCCATCACTCTGAGCATAAAACCCATCCAGCGCATACATAACGATAATGGCTCATCCAGCCCGCATGGAAACCCAGGCCTAGGCAGACATTGCAAATAACAAAAGTAATTTTTCCCTATCGAGAAACAAATTCAAAACGATCAGCACATCTGAGACAGGTTACCCTTAAGGGGCCCGCCAAAATATGACAAAGAGATATCATGCCCGCCAAAATTAAGACAAAGAATCAGGGCTAATTTGGCACGTGGATTAGAACGGCTCCAAAAAAATAACTAGGGCCCGGTTTTTAACGGAAAAAAGGAGGCGAGAGAGCAAGCAGGCATTCATCTATTCAAAGAGGGGAAGGACGGAGAAAGACCACCACAACGGTTTATGCTGCTCTTCTGAGCACCAACATCTCCAACCTCGGCGACACTCCTGGGCCACACTGCCATGCTACCAAAAGAAGAAGGAAGAACATCATCACGGTAGAAAGTAGCTCCCAGTAACTTCGGACATCACCATCGTGGCAACAACTGACCATAGCCAACGTGGCAACATCGAAAGCACCGCGATCAACCAATTCCGAAACCAAAACTCCTCAAGAAGAAACTGAAGATTCGAACGTTTCCACCCTACAATCTAGTCCTAGCTACCAACAGGTGAAACATTACCTAAAAAGACTTTAAAACCTATTTCTAACAGAAGAAAACGGGTACTCACTCCATAAGTCCAATACGCGCTCTACCGCATCAGCAGACACCACCAACTAAAGACTACGCAGTCAGAAGTCCTCTACGATGTTTGGGGTATGGCAAGCAAAACCTACAGAGTCCAGCGAACCCCGAAATCGTGAACCGCCGCCAACGGATAATAAAGGATTGGTGAGCATAATCCCTGTTTGCCCTGGAGTTTAACCTAGTCAGAGTTAGGCATTGGGAGGTGGGAGGTGTAGTATTTTCTGTAATCCCTTTTGAATGTGTGGTGAAGTGTTTTTATTCCAGTTATTTCAAGCTTGACATTGTACTTTACTTGTCTATAATAAAATCGAAGTTCTTTGCACCAAAACAGTTGCCTCTTGCAATTTGTCACATCCCCAAAATAAATCCAAAGTCTAGAACCCATGGAGTGGGTGCGATTCAAATCACTCAGAAGGTCAGAGGTGAACCTGACCCCACACAGCACCCCCTACAGAATGGCAACCGCAGCAGGACTTTGCTATAAGGGATGTGATGCAGAGAGTGCTGTGTTGGAGGAAACAACTAAGATGGAAGAAAGGATTTCCTCCTATGTGTACAAGAAAGTGATTGTCACTAAGGAATGGGTGCTTGGTCTGTTGTGCGCTGAGCATCCGGAGAGGCTGCGGCCCAGTGGACAGCAAGCAAGGACCATAAAGAATCGGTAGAAAAGGCAATTTGGTTGGTCTGTCTACAGCGACAGGTCCAACTCTTAGACAAGAACATCGAGTCACTGCAGGCAGAACTGTGGGAATGTGCAGAAACATCACATGAAAGGGCTATGGCAAGAGAGAACTCCGTAAGCTGAAGCATGGAAAGGTGCAGCTAATGGAGAGGTTCAAGTACAGCCAGTACTATTTTGTGTCAGGTTACTGAGGCTAAGAATTATGAAAAGTTACCGCGGGAGGAAAACACTCGCCTTTCAAGTAAAAGAGCTGGAGGAGAGGTTAAGAGACGTACAGGCAGTTTATAAAGTAGCCAGCACTAATGGGTTTGAGTCGGGAGACCACGGTCCCTGCCAGCAATAAATCAAGAGTTTAACCCTTGCTCTGTCCAAAGCCAAAGGCATGGTATGCCTAATAAAACCGGGTATGGCCCGGGTAAACCTGAAAGAGAAGAAGGAAACTGTTCAACCACCATCTGTGACGCTGGTGACTACCTGTTCGGCAGCAGGAGGGGTGGACGGATTGCGGGGCGGACAGGTATAGCGGACCACCACCACCTGTGGTGCTGAGATTCAGGTCGGTTTGGCAGCAGGAAGAGGTGGGCGAACCAGAACAGGAAGAACCAGAGCTGGGGCCAATGTGCCCGGTCCAGCAACGGATGTTTGGCCCGCCCAACGGCGCTGGGGGTCAGGGGCCCCTGGAAAGTCAATTTGTGGTTCCCCACACTACCCAACAGCTTAGGGCTATGATAAGTCACCTGGGAAAGTTCACTCCAAAGGGAGACCCCTCGGTCCACTTTATGGAAGTGGAACAGGCAGGGGATATTAACGGGTGTGATGATGCCGAGATAGCAATAATGCTCCTCCTCTCACTGGACGGCAAGTTGTACCAGTCCCTCTCTGCCAAGAGTAAAAGGGGGCAGAGCACCTATGCCACTGTCCAGGAAGACATTCTAGAAGCCATGGGCTATGATGATGGGGGACCCTTCTCCCGAGTGGAGAAGACAGTGCAGCTCACAAGGGAAACCCCATAGGCTTTTGCAGACAGACTGTGGCCTGTGTACCAGAGCGCCTGTGGTGGGGACCTCAACTAGGGTCACCTAACCCGGGACGAGAAAGCCCGCTGGCTCCGAAGCCTGGTGGCAAACAGTTCACCATGGATCAGAACAAAGGCTGAGGCCTCGTTTGACCCGAGAGATCCCCAGGCCACCGAGCAGGGAGTGGTCAGGCAACTGACCCTAGCCTACCAGAAAGGCAGGGGGACAGAAGAGGCCCCACCCAAGGGAAGGGTCCACGAGATCAGACCTAGTCATGATAAGAGGGAATGGCGCCAGGAGGGCGGGTAACCCCTCCGATACAAAACGTACTTGTTTCAGGTGCAGAAAGAGTGGCCACTGGAGAAAGGATTGTAGGAATCCATGGAAGAATAACGCAGGGAAGAATTTTCCAGCCCCTGCCCAAAAGACCAAGACCGAGAAACCAATCGCTCCCCACACGTTTGATACATTCATGACTGCGCTCTGAACAATGTTAGATGGACCTGGGAGGGTAGCCGCCACCATCAATACCGAAATCCCATCTGCCCCATCCCAGCCAAAACAGTGGCTAGGACAGGGGCAGCCTGTTCACCTGTGTTCCCTCGAGTATGATGCGTGGGGGAGGCCGACCATTCAGATGGAAGTGGAAAAGGTGAAGGGGACTTACCTGCTGGATACCGGTGGATCAAGCACCCTCATCTATGCAGCTAAACCCACCGCCTCACCTCTGTCTAGCGGGGTCCCCTACAGCTTGGTGGGTTTCACAGGCACTGAGCAGGCTGGCTCATTCTCCGTTCCACTTGCTATTCGTTTGGGAACAATCGACACTAAGTGGACTTGTATCCTGACAAAGTGGGAACAGGAAGGGAGGGGGATCCTGGGGGCTCATTCTAGGCCACGGGATCCTAGTGGATTTAAGAAATCACTATCTTCGGGGGGCAGTATGTATGGGACAGCAGGGTGAGGTGGTGGTTATCCCAGAAAAACGGGGAAAAGGGTTGGTGTGCACCATGAAGCTAAAGGAGGGTTACGACCTTGAATCACTGATCAGTAACACTCCGATGGAGTACCAAGAGTATGTGAGGGCACACCTTTTGCCACTCATAAACACGACTGTGGGAGGATAAACGGGGTCGAGGTTAGCATAGAGGGGGACCACATAACCCGACCACAGAAACAGTATAACTTTCCCAGGGAGGCGGAGGCGGACATGGAAACAGCCTTGGGTTCCTTGGTTAAACAGGGGGTATTGAGACTGATAGCTACCCATGTGAACTCTCCCTTGTGGCCGGTTAAGAAACCGGACAACTCTTGGAAAGCCACGGTGGACTATCGAGTGCTCAACCGTAACATCCCCGCCTGTGCACCCACGGTTGCCGCCGTCGCCGACCTCATTGGAAGTATCCCAGCCTCCACGACCACCTTCACGGTGCTGGATATTTCCAATGGGTTTTTGTCCATACCTTTACAAAGAGAAGACCGATGCAAGTTTGTTTTTACCTTTAAAGGGCAGCAATACACTTGGAACTGTCTCCCTCAGGGCTTCCACAACAGCCCCAGTATTTTCCATCAATGTATGGCCAACTGTTTAAGAACTTCAGCAGACCCCAGCAATTAGTACAGTATGTGGACGCCTGCTTCTATTCACTGATGACGGGGAGGAGCATGGCCCACTGCTGGCTGAACTGCTGGAGCTGCTGAAGGAAGAGGGGTTTAAATTGAATCCCAAGAAGACACAGATCGGCCAGAAGGAAGTAAAGTTCCTGGAACTGGCTGTGCGCGCTGGGGAAAGAGCCATTGACAAAACCAGAAGGGAAGCAGTGCAGGAGCTACCAGCCCCCAACACAATGACAGGAGTCGGATCTTTTCTAGGGCTAACCGGGTACTGCAGAGATTTCATTGAGAATTATGCAGCCACCGCAGCCCCTCTGCTCTGACTCCTACACAAGGGAGTGGAGTGGGATTGGGACAAAGGTTGCAAGGCAGCATTTATCCAACTCAAGAAAAACCTGCAGACTGCGCCAGCTCTAGGGCCTATTGATGGGGGTAAAGAATTTTTTCCTGGAAGTAGCAGCCAGCGGAGACAGTCTGAGTGCAGTACTGCTCCAGGAGCGGCACGGTCGGCTGAGGCCAGTGGTCTACTCCTCCAGGATTCTCACGGACGTGGAGAAGGGATACTCCAACTGTGAAAGGCACTTCCTAGCCACTCACTGGGCTGTGAAAAGATCACTGATCTTCACAGGGGGGTCCCCTATCACACTCCTTACCCACCATACGCTCACCCAAATGCTCCTGGACGGGAGAATCAAGGACGGGACAGTGAGCAGTGCTCACATTGCTCGCTGGACCCTACTCATCTCTCAGATGGACCTAAGGGTCTCTGCGAGCCAATGCTCGCAGCCAACATGATCTATCCAGGGACAGCCCACCAGTGTTCCGTAGAAGGGGTATGGGAAGTTAGCATAGGCTTTCGGGTCTGGTTACACCCCACAGGTCGGGAAATCTATGTAGATGGTGCAAGCACGGTATCTGCGGGTGAATGACTCACAGGCTGCGGAGTGTATGACCCAGAGGCACGCATTGTCCTGGTGATTAAACTCCCCAGCACTATGAGCATCCAGCATGCTGAACTGTCAGCGGTGGTGTACGTGGTCACACACCCCGAAGAATTCCCAACACAGTATGTTCATGTGCAATTCGTGTACGGAGTACCTGGCTATTTGGACCCGTCATGGATACACATCTGCTGACGGGAGACCCCTGGCAACCAAGCCTTGACTGGAAAAAAATCATGGCAGCCGTGGAGGAGGAAGGGAATGTCTATATACACAAAGTGAAGGCACACTCAACCACTGAACCCCGTAGCGAGGGAAACCAGCAGGCTGACATGTTGGCCAAGCAAGGTGCCCGCACTGGCAAGCTCTGGGATCCGTACAACCCAGGCCCCATCGCAACAGTTAGAGGCAGGATTGGGACAACAGGGAGGGATTCTGAAAACGGTTCAGACCCAAGACCCCGTCCTCAAAACTGTCCTGAACACGCTAGCTAAAGTGGAAAAGTAGATGGCCCATACGGCACTGCAGCGATTGTCATTAAAGAAGGCATGCTGTTCATGGGGGAGCAACAACACCGGAGAGAATTCCTCCAGCTGGCCCACGAGGGTCCAGGAGCAGGACACTCCGGACCTGAGACCACTTGGCAACAGGTGGAACAGGCAGGGTGTTGGCCGGGACTCAGGGAAGATGTCCGCGAGTTCTGCGCCAGCTGTCTGGTGTGCGCTGCCAACAACCCCGACCCCCAGAAAAGGAAGGTGTCTATGGGACATATCAGGAGGGTAGAGGGGCCCTGGCAGTCGATCCAGGTCAATTACATCGGGCCCCTACCCATTGCCCAGGGAGGCTAAAGTCCTGCCTAGTGTTGGTGGATGTGTTCACCAAATGGGTGGAAGCCTTCCCATGCCGAGCAGCCACTGAATTAGGGACAGCTAGGATCCTGGTCAGGGAGGTGTTCTCCCGATGAGTCTACCCCAGTACGTGGAGTCCGACCAAAGGAGTCACTTCACCGGGCAGGTGATGCAGGAGACCCTTTAGGTGCTCGGCATCGAGGGGAAATGGCATGAAGCCCACAACCCGAGCCTGTGGAGTGTTTAAACCGCACTATTAAAGAAAGGCTACATAAGGAGACAGGGGACTCACCGAAGAAGTGGGTAGAGGTCTTACCACTGGTCCTTATGGGGATATGGACCAGCCAGTCAAAGAGCACAGGGTACTCCCCGTACGAGCTCATGACCGGCAGAGCCATGCGCACCCCCACCCATGTACTAGCTCCGGTGCTCACGGAAGATCAGCTTAGGGAAGCGAGCTGGGACAGCTTTGTCAGGAATCTGTTTGAACACCTTAAACAGATTCACTGGCAGGCCGCTAACAACATGGGAAAACAGCATCGGAGTAACCGAATGCTGCTAGAACCCCGCAAACACCACGAATGGGAGGTAGGGGACCAGGTCATGGTAAGGAATTACGCTCGAGTAGGGGTTTTTGAAGCACTGTACGTAGGGCCATACTACATAGTCGACAAGGCAAGCCCCATGGTCTATGCTGTAAAGATGCCCCGCCGTACAAAGTGGTTCCACATAAACCAGTGCAAACTTTTCAACCCCGGAATAGCAGCCAAGCGTAAGGGACAGCCAGGAAAAGTGAAGCGTGCTAAAGGCAGGGACCCTCAGCCAGCAACCCCCGACTGTGGAAATCCCACAGGGGACATGGCAGACTCATAGACCGTACCTAGAGGGATGGTGGACTGTGTTACTGGAGGAGCTATCCTCCCAATCATTTGGGACTCGGACGTGCCCCCAGTAGTCAGGACCCTGAGAAGGACTCTCCACACGCCACGACCTAAGACACCGTGGTCACCAGCACCCCAATTTAAGTGGTTCAGCCCCAGGAGAGGCACCAGCCGCAAAGGGGTACCTAAGATCAGGGACCAGCCTGCGAACCGGGACCCCCAGCCGGTAGCCTCGGGCGACGAGGGAGCCCCGGAAGAGATAGTGGTGGACCAGCCACCAATTGGGAGTCCCCAACCCACAGCCCTCGACTATTTCAAAACCTTGGGTAACGAAATGAACCAGCACCGGAGGGGACGTTCCCCCAAAGTGTGGGACTCAGGACACTCCAAATCCTACAGTACAGGCCGACTTATTGCCGGCCACACTGGAAAGAGGCCCAAGAAGAAAAGAGAATAGGAATTAACCGGGCCACCCGGAGACGGGTGGCAGATGTATAGAAGTAGGATGACATGAGTTTAAGTATGTTTAGTAAGAATCGAGCGTAGCGTAGGATTATGAGTGTAAGTTTTTTTTTTTGCTAGGATCACCATGACCTAATGAAGAGTGATTTCAGGTCACCACGACTGAAAGAAATCACGCGTATGGAAGTAGTGAAATGAGCAAAATAGGATAAAAGCGTTTTTACAAATATGTAATGGAGGAGCTCCGGACCCCAATTAGTGACATAGGCCTGGTAGGAGGAGGAGGACGTGTAAGAGCCCAATTGGGGGTAGGAAAAGAACCCACCTTTGCAGCTATTAGAAGAGGCACAGACCGGGTAGCATCTGGGAGTATGAAGAATCCACCAGTACAGCTATTAAAGGAAACACCGGTAATAGTTTCTTGGGGAAAGGAAAAGACCCCATCTTGTAGGCAGTAAAAGAGGCACTACAGGAAGTATAAGAGTAAGATGAGACAAAAGTTGAATACAGACATCAGTTCCTACGGGAACTGAAAAAGACAGCCAGTTGATTAAAGACTTTATTGGGTTTTCCGAGAAGAAATGAGCCCAAATTGGAACTCGATCACCTTTTGTCAAGCCAGAGAGCTTTCTCAGGGCTGGACAATCTGTTGTATGTGCTCCTTCAGGAAGGAGAGCAACATGAGAAGGGTCCTGTTCCTGCTCGCTTTGATAAGGATGAGCAGCGGCGGCCGAGGAGACGTGAAAGAATCCCTCATTTATGGGTGCTCGGGAGAGAGAGCACCGATCGTGACTGATCGCAGGGGGTGGCACACCGGGCATGGAAGAGCTCACTGTTTATGCCCACGAGGGGAGGTGGCCAGGGTGGCTGGGGTCTAATTCCACTCGCTATTCCAGCCAGGAAGGGTTTACCTATGGGGAGGCGTCCGTTCCATGCCGCAGGATGTCATAAAATGGGAGCATGCTATGACGGGTACTGACCTCTCCGGGTGCCGGAGCCGGGGTGCACACATAATTCTGTGTCCCCAGCACTTGAATGCCTATTCTAAACCACAGTGTGGGTTTAAAGCTGCTGGTGCACAGCCTATTAACTGCACCATGGAAGTAATGACACAAGACCATGTCCCTCCACAGGTAACATACATAGGGGCTGGGACATATTGTGTCACCACCAGTACACCCCACTACCAGCATGGACACTTCTGGTGTCCGGTCAGTGACAGCAGTTTTTGCTTTAATCCCGAGGCTGAAGTTCAAGTGGCTCAGGAACGGATTGTCCTCATTCCTGAACCCGCCACTGTTCACCTCACTGTGAGAGAAAACATCACGAACCTGCAGGATTATGTTGTACATTTTGGCTATGAAATTCTCCCTCTACCCGAACATATTACCGCTCTGCTAGAAGCTGTAGTAATCTCACAAAAACATTTCTATACTCTCGAACAGAAAACAATTGAGATAGGGAGAAAAATTCTAGAGCTCACAATTCCACCTTGCTGGGACATTTTCAGGAATATAGAAGTTCCTGCCGGGATCAGAATAGCTGCCCACATTTTGGTTGTCTGTCAACTCGCGATTATTCTTTACTCATGGTGTCTCACTTGTCGAGTGAAATGCAGAGGCCGTCAAGTCAGGCACCAAAGGGTGCTGCACGCTCCCTGGCCAAACTTGAGGATCGCACAGGGAGGGGTAACACCATATTACCATGTTTGATTTGTTTTAATTTTCATCTGCTGTAAAAACGCAGAGTTCGAGTGTTGTAAGAATGTTACTTAAAAATGTGTTTGACTAAGTACCTTTATTTTCTGTAAATCGGAGTAATGGAGGGGCGTCGGACCCCCTTTATGCTGTAACATAATTGGATTAACTGTATTCGCCTGTAAACTGCATTACATTCCAAAGGGGGTATGCACGTTTCAGTTCAGTTAGGTAAATACAGGGAATGTTGACTCTCGGGAATCAGGAATTTTGCTCTCCTAGCATGTAGAGTATCACAGCGGGGACTGTAGGTTTGCAAAATTCGTGGGAAAACCTCCCCATTGTTTGGACTCATTGGAAAGGGAATTTAATGTGGCACTGTCAACTAGAAAGTTTGGGATCCTAAAGTGCACATGGAAGAAACTACGAGTTTTTATCAAATTTGGGATTTTTACAAGGCCGATTGGGTCCGTGTGGGAAGGGCTGAAAACTAAAGGATAACTTTCCTTCAAAGAAACCAGTTTTGGGTATTGAAGCTGTCTGGGATATTGAAGCTAAACAAATTGTCTGGGGAATTGTGTAAACTCGACAACTCTTCTCCCCGGGAGACATTAACATAGCAACAATCAACCCAGAAATAGCCAGCCATCACCCTGAGCAGAAAACCCATCCAGCGCATACATAATGATAATGGCTCATCCAGCCCGCATGGAAACCCAGGCCTAGGCAGACATTGCAAATACCAAAGCTAATTTTTCCCGATCGAGAAATAAATTCAAAACGATCAGCATATCCGAGACAGGTTACCCTTAAGGGGATGGCCAAAATATGAAAAAGAAGTATCGAGCCCGCCAAAATTAAAACAAAGAATCAGGGCTGATTTGGCGTGTAGATTAGAACGGCTCCAAAAAAATAACTAGAGCCCGGTTTTTAACGGAAAAAAGGAGGCGAGAGAGCAAGCAGGCATTCATCTATTCAAAGAGGGGAAGGACGGAGAAACATAGAAACATTGAAACACAGAAAAATAGGTGCAGGAGTAGGCCATTTGGCCCTTCGAGCCTGCACCACCATTCAATAAGATCATGGCTGATCATTCCTTCAGTATCCCTTTCCTGCTTTCTCTCCATACCCCTTGATCCCCTTCACCGTAAGAGCCATATCTAACTCCCTCTTGAATACATCCAATGAACTGGCATCAACAACTCTCTACGGCAGGGAATTCCACAGGTTAACAACTCTCTGAGTGAAGAAGTTTCTCCTCATCTCCGTCCTAAATGGCCTACCCCTTATCCTAAGACTATGTCCCCTGGTTCTGGACTTCCCCAACATTGGGAACATTCTTCCCGCATCTAACCTGTTCAGTCCTGTCAGAATCTTATATGTTTCTATGAGATCCCCTCTCATTCTTCTAAACTCCAGTGAATAAAGGCCCAGTTGATCCAGTCTCTCCTCATATGGCAACCCACTGCAACAGTTTATGCAGCTCTTCTGAGCACCAACATCTCCAACCTCGACGACATTCCTGGGCCACACTGCCCTGCTACCGAAAGAAGAAGGAAGAACAACATCACAGTAGAAAGTAGCTCCCAGTCACTTCGGACATCGCCATCATGGCAACAACTGACCACAGCCAACGTGGTAACATCGAAAGCACCGCAATCGACCAATTCCAAAACCAAAACTCCTCAAGAAGAAACCGAAGATTCGAAAGTTTCCACTCAACAATCTAGTCCTAGCTACCAACAGGTGAAACATTACCTAAAAAGACTTTAAAACCTATTTCTAACGGAAGAAAACGGGTACTCACTCCATAAGTCCAATACGCGCTCTACCGCATCAGCGGACACCACCAACTAAAGACTACGCAGTCAGAAGTCCTCTACGATGTTTGGGGTATGGCAAGCAAAACCTACAGAGTCCAGCGAACCCCGAAATCGTGAACCGCCGCCAACGGATAATAAAGGATTGGTGAGCATAATCCCTGTTTGCCCTGGAGTTTAACCTAGTCAGAGTTAGGCATTGGGAGGTGGGAGGTGTAGTATTTTCTGTAATCCCATTTGAATGTGTGGTGAAGTGTTTTTATTCCAGTTATTTCAAGCTTGACATTGTACTTTTCTTGTCTATAATAAAATAGAAGTTCTTTGCACCAAAACAGTTGCCTCTTGAACTTTGTCACATACCCAAAATAAATCCAAAGTCTAGAACCCAGGGAGTGGGAGCGATTCAAATCACTCAGAAGATCAGAGGTGAACCTGACCCTACACATCACCCGCTACAGCGAGGCTCTAGCTGAATAGATCTTTGACTGCTCCGGCGTTGATTTTCCTGTGGCATTGTTTCTGTTGCCGTCGCTGTTTTGGGGCAATGTTGATGGCGATGAGACAGCAAATTAGGTGGTGGTCTGTCCAGCAGGCAGCAGTTTCTGTCATGGCACGGGTGATGCACACGTCTTTGCGGTCCCTCACTCAGAAGATGACATAGTTTAGCAGATGCCAGTGCTTGGAGCGAGGGTGTTTCCATGTGGTTTGATATTTGTCCTTCTAACGGAACAGGGTATTGGTTATAACGAGGCCATGTTCTAAGCATTTCGTCAGGAGGAGGGTACCATTGGAGTTAGCTTTCCCTACCCCCTCTCTGCCGATCACACCACCCCAGAGGTCAGTGCCCTTTCCAACTCTGGCTTTGGAGCGGAGCAGGAGCAGAGGTTAAAGGAGGAGCGGCTTTGGACCCAGTGCGATGTCGGCAGACCCGACCTGGGTGGAAGCAGCAGGAGCAGGAGCCAGCCTGAGAGTGCTATGAAGGCAAAGTGGATGACAAATCGGATGTCACGGCATACGGGTATGTTTGTACTAGGGATTTCAACTACCTTACTATTAACTGGGATACAATTAGTGTGAGTGGTATAGAGGGTGTGGAATTCCTAAAATGCATTCAGGAGAACTTTTTTAGCCAGTAAAAGAACATAAGAACATAAGAAATAGGAGCAGGAGTAGGCCATACGGCCCCTCGAGCCTGCTCCGCCATTCAATAAGATCATGGCTGATCCGATCATGGACTCAGCTCCACTTCCCCGCCCACTCCCCATAACCCCTTATCCTCTTATCGTTTAAGAAACTTTCTATTTCTGTCTTAAATTTATTCAATGTCCCAGCTTCCACAGCTCTCTGAGGCAGCGAATTCCACAGATTTACAACCCTCTGAGAGAAGAAATGTCTCCTCATCTCTGTTTTAAATGAGCGGCCCATTATTCTAAGATTGTGCCCTCTAGTTTTAGTCTCCCCTATCAGTGGAAACATCCCCTCTGCATCCACCTTGTCAAGCCCTCTCATAATCTTAGATGTTTCGATAAGATCACCTCTCATTCTTCTGAATTCCAATGAGTAGAGGCCCAACCGACTCAACCTTTCCTCATAAGTCAACCCCCTCATCCCCGGAATCAACCTAGTGAACCTTCTCTGAACTGCCTCCAAAGCAAGTATATCCTTTCGTAAATATGGAAACCAAAACTACCCGCAGTATTCCAGGTGTGGCAATAGCCTGTATAGCTGTCGCAAGACTTCCCTGCTTTTATACTCCATCCCCTTTGCAATAAAGGCCGTGATTCCATTGGCCTTCCTGATCACTGCATACTATCCTTTTTGTTTCATGCACAAGTACCCCCAGGTCCCGCTGTACTGCAGCACTTTGCAATCTTTCTCCATTTAAATAATAACTTGCTCTTTGATTTTTTTCTGCCAAAGTGCATGAGCTCACACTTTCCAACATTATACTCCATCGGTCAAATTTTTGCCCACTCACTCAGCCTGTCTATGTCCTTTTGCAGATTTTTTGTGTCCTCCTCACACATTGCTTTTTCTCCCATCTTTGTATCATCAGCAAACTTGGCTACGTTACACTCAGTCCCTTTTTCCAAGTCGTTAGAATAGATTGTAAATAGTTGGGGTCCCAACACTGATCCCTGTGGCACCCCACTAGTTACTGATTGTCAACCAGAGAATGAACCATTTATCCCGACTCTCTGTTTTCTGTTAGTTAACCAATCCTCCATCCATGCTAATATATTACCCCCAACCCCGTGAACTTTTATCTTGTGCAGTAACCTATTATGTGGCACCTTGTCAAATGCCTTCTGTAAGTCCAAATACACCACATCCACTGGTTCCCCTTTATCCACCCTGTTCGTTACGTCCTCAAAGAACTCCAGCAAATTTGTCAAACATGATTTCACTTTCATAAATCCAAGTTGACTCTGCCTGACTGAATTATGTTTTTCCAAATGTCCTGCTGCTGCTTCTTTAATAATGAACTCCAACATTTTCCCAACCACAGATATCAGGCTAACTGGTCTATAGTTTCCTGCTTTTTGTCTGCCTCCTTTTTTAAATAGGGGCATTACATTTGCAGTTTTCCAATCTGCTGGGACCTCCCCAGAATCCAGGGAATTTGGTAACAAGCCCAACAAGGGAGTCGGCATTCTGGATTTACCTTTAGGAAATGAAGCTGGACAGGTTAAATGTGTATCAGTGGGAGAGTATTTTGGTGATAGTGACCATAATTCAGTTAGATGTCAGTTAGTTATGGAATAGGACAAAGATCGACTCGGAGTAAAAGTTCTCAATTGGGGAAAAAACAATTTTGCTAAGCTGAGATGCGATTTAGCCAAAGTGACTGGAACTGGCTACTAAAAGCTAAAGCAATATCAGAGCAGTGGGAGGCAGACCCGATCCTGAGGATTTGGACCAAATAAGTTCCCTTGAAGAAAAAGTGTGGGACTAACAAATCTAGACCCACTAGATGTCAAGGGACATACAGGGTAGGGTAAAGAAAAGAAGAGAGGCTTATGACAGATACCTGACAGGGCTCAATACTGCAGAAATTCTAGAGGAGTATAGAAAGTGCAGGGGTGCAATTAAAAAGGAAATTAGGAAAGCAAAGAGAGAGCATGAAAACATTTTGGCAAGTAAAATCAAAGATGTTTTATAAATACATTAAAAGCAAGAGGATAACTAAAGAATGAGTTGGGCCTATTAGAGGCGAAAGAGGTAATGTGTGTGTGGGAAGATGTGGGTATGGTTCTTAATGAATACTTTACGTCTGTTTTCACAAAAGAAAGCGGCGATGCAGACATGGCAACCAGGGAGGAGGAGTTTGAAACATTAGATGAAATAAACATAGTGAGAGAGGACGTATCAGGGGGCTTAACAGCTTTCAAAGTGGATAAATTCCCAGGCGCAGATGAAATGTATCCCAGGCTGTTAAGAGAAGCAAAAAATGAAATAGCAGAGGCTCTGACCATCATTTTCCAATCCTCTCTGGTACAGGTGTGGTGCCAGAGAACTGGAGGACTGCTAATATTCTACCTTTGTTTAAAAAGGGAGAAAGGGATAGACCGAGTAAATACAGGCCAGTCAGCCTAACCTCGGTGTTGGGAAAATTATTGGAAAAAATTCTGAGAGACAGGATAAATCTTCATTAATCAACGACAGTCAGCATGGATTTGTTCAGGGAAGGTCATGTCTGACTAACTTGATTGAATTTTTTGAGGAGGTAACAAGAAAGATCAATGAGGGTAGTGTGCTTGACGTAGTGGATATGGATTTTAGCAAGGCTTTTGATAAGGTCCCACATGGCAGGCTAGTCACAAAAGTAAAAGCTCATAGTGTTGTGTATGCATGCCTGTTTACTGTGTGATGTTTATAACACTGTTATGCAATACTGAATGTACCCTTACACTGTACACAGCTTACCTGTACACCAGAGGGTGCTGCTGCTGGAGACCTAAGGGTTACCTGCACACTGCAGGTAACCCAGTATAAAAAGGAGCTTACAGCTTGTTGTCCTCACTCAGGAGCTGCAAATAAAGGACTACAGGTCTACACAGTTTAAGTATCATACCCTGCCTTGTGGAGTCATTACTAAAAGGTGCCTACATACACGACGAGAATACGAGGTCACGCACCACACGCTCAGCATGTCGAATCTCAGCATCTTTCAGCAATTTACCGATGGGGAAGATTGGGACGCTTTGGTCGAAAGATTGGAAGACTTCAGGAGACTGGCTGCACTGTGCGATTTTGGCGACCACTTAAATGAAGCACTAAGGGACTCTAAAACAAAGTGAGAGCAGTGCACCGCATGGATACTTTTAAGGGCAGAAACGCTGCCCTGAGTCCCGCAACCCTGAGTCCACCAAATGGGGCAACCGAATGGCCCTGTGCTGGTGCTGTGGAGGAAACCACAGGGCCCATCAGTGCCGCTACAAAGACTATGTATGCAAAGAGAAAGGGCACCTTCAAAGGATGTGCAAAACAAGCTGTACTCACCGCGTCTCAGATGAATTGGCTGATCACCGGGGCTCCAACACAGATGAAGGTGAAGTTGTTCAACCCCTGGAAGAAGGGTATGGAACTCATACCTGCTCCACTGAAAGTTCTACGTGGGCGATGAAAGTAGATGTTGACGGGTCGCAGTTTCTATGGAGATCAATACAGGGGCAAGCCAGTCTGCGATGAGCCAAACGACTTTTGAAGAACTTTGGTGAATTCCGCCAACCGACCACAACTGCATCCTGTCCAAGCAAAGCTGCTCCCAGGCCTCTGGTCTCTGGCAATCGACCTCGAACATGGATCCATCACAGCATCCAGAGGTTCCACTGTCCAGTCTGATGGCGCGGCGACGACTCCACAGCACCACGGCGAAATCTCCAAGACTGAGGATCCAAACTCCACTTTCCGGGCCGAGGCAGCACTCCAAGAGGTGAACATCGACGAAAGAAATGGATTCCCGACATCCAGAGTCGAACCTGTGGAAGAAAAGAGCACCACAGCCTACCTGCAGGAGAGCCAGAAGATAGTTGCAGCACCACGAGGAGAAAAACCTGAAATCAAAATGGCCACGGCCATACACAAGGGGCACCGGGCAGCCAATCGGATTGGGAGGCTCCCTTAAAGGAGACCAGTAACCAAAGAAATTTAAAGGGGAAGTTTCAACTATTTGAGTACAAGAACTTTAAAGCTAAACATAGAAACATAGAAAATAGGTGCAGGAGTCAGCCATTTAGCCCTTCGAGTCTGCACCACCATTCAATAAGATCATGGCTGATCATTCACCTCAGTACCCCTTTCCTGTTTTCTCTCCATGCTCTTTGATCCCTTTAGCCATAAGGGCCATATCTAACTCCCTCTTGAATATATCCAATGAACTGACATCAACAACTCTCTGCGGTAGAGAATTCCACAGGCCAATAACTCTCTGAGTGAAGAAGTTTCTCCTCATCTTGGTCCCTTTATCGTTAGACTGTGACCCCTGGTTCTGGACTTCCCCAACATCAGGAACATTCTTTCTGCATCTAACCTGTCCAGTCCCGTCGGAATTTTATATGTTTCTATGAGATCCCCGTTCATTCTTCAAAACTCCAGTGAATACAGGCCCAGTCGATCCAGTCTCTCCTTATATATCAGTCCTGCCATCCCGGGAATCAGTCTGGTGAACCTTCACTGCACTCCCTCAATAGCAAGAACGTCCTTCCTCAGATTAGGAGACCAAAACTGAACACAATATTCCAGGTGAGGCCTCACCAAGGCCCTGTACAATTGCAGTAAGACCTCCCTGCTCCTATACTCAAATCCCTTAGCTGAGAAGGCCAACATGCCATTTGCCTTCTTCACTGCCTGCTGTACCTGCATGCCACCTTTCAATGACTGATGTACCATTACACCCAGGTTTCGTTGCACCTCCCCTTTTCCTAATCTGCCGCCATTCAGATAATGTTCTGCCTTCATGTTTTTGCCATTAAAGTGGATAACCTCACATTTATCCACATTATACTGCATGTGCCATGCATTTGCCTACTCACCTAACCTGCAGCCTCTTAGCATCCTTCTCACAGCTCACACCGCCACCCAGCTTAGTGGCATCTGCAAACTTGGAGATATTACACTGAATTCCTTCATCTAAATCATTGATGTATATTGTAAATAGCTGGGGTCCCAGCGCTGAGCCCAGCGGCACCCCTCTAGTCAATGCCTGCCATTCTGAAAAGGACCCGTTTATCCCGACTCCCTGCGACCTGTCTGCCAACCAGTTCTCTATCCACGTCAATACATTACCCCCAATACCATGTGCTTTAGTTTTGCACACCAACCTCTTGTGTGGGACCTTGTCAAAAGCCTTTTGAAAGTCCAAATACACCACATCGACTGATTCTCCCTTGTCCACTCTACCAGTTACATCTTCTCACAATTCTAGAAGATTTGTCAAGCATGATTTCCCTTTCATAAATCCATGCTGACTTGGACCAATCCTGTCACTGCTTTCCAAATGCGCTGCTATTTCATTTTTAATAATTGATTCCAACATTTTCTCCATTAGTGATGTCAGGCTAATCGGTCTATAATTCCTCGTTTTCTCTCTCACTCCTTTTTTAAAAAGTGGTGTTACATTAGCTACCTTCCAGTCCATAGGAACTGATCCAGAGTCGATAGACTGTTGGAAAATGATCACCAATGCATCCACTATTTCTCGGGCCACTTCCTTAAGTACTCTGGGATGCAGACTATCAGGCCCTGAGCATTTATTGACCTTCAATCCCATCAATTTCACTAACACAATTTCATCACTAATAAGGATTTCCTTCAATTTCTGCTTCTCGCTAGACCCTCGGTCCCCTAGTATTTCCGGAAGGTTATTTGTGTCTTCCTTCGTGAAGACAGAACCAAAGTATTTGTTCAATTGGTCTGCCATTTCTTTGTTCCCCATTATAAATTCACCTGATTCTGACTGCAAGTGACCTATGTTTGTTTTCACTAATCTTTTTCTCTTCACATATCTATAGAAGCTTTTGCAGTCAGTTTTTATGTTCCCAGCAAGCTTCCGCTCATACTCTATTTTCCCCCTCCTAATTAAACCCTTTGTTCTCCTCTGCTGAATTCTAAATTTCTCCCAGTCCTCAGGTTTGCTGCTTTTTCTGGCCAATTTATATGCCTCTTCCTTGGATTTAACACTATCCCTAATTTCCCTTGTTAGCCACAGTTGAGCCACCTTCCCCGTTTTATTTTTACTCCAGGCAGTGATGTACAATTGTTGAAATTCATCCATGTGATCTTTAAATGTTTGCCATTGCCTATTGTTGTAGGAAGTAGGCACCTGCTAAATATATCCAAACTCATATAAGTTTAAATTGGCCACACATAAAATGGCTGCCCAGGCATGATGGGAAATCAGGTAGTCAAGCTGTAAACTATTGACTGAGCAATGACCGAGCAATAACCCTGTGAGGCCCACTACCAGGAATGCCTTGGATGCAGGATAAGAATAATAAACCAATTAATTCCCCAGGAAGAAAGAGATAAGGAGAGAACCCATCTCCTGTAAACAAGGTCATAAACCCCGCTAAGCGTTACTAAAGGCCACATCGGCGTTGGAACCGACTCTGAGTGTTGAGTGATTCTTCTAAGAAAACATTCACGCTAACAGTGGCGTAGTCGACGGGATTTCCCGGAGTCGCTGGACGCCCTTGGAAAAACCCGGGTGAGTATAAAAAACAATTTTTAAGTATAAAGGGTGCGGAAGGTGGAAGCTGGTTGATCGACACGAGGAGACGGTGTAATATCTCAAACGCCTAGCCTGAGCCTGAATTAAGAGGACTTTTGTTCCACGTGACGGCCAGGAACCAAGTAGGCATAGGGAACACACTTAGACCGTGGGATCGTGATACCAAGAGACATCTTCCGGACCCAGTAGTGTAATTTGAAATACCCCGGGGTAGAACTAAGCGGTGTACAATGGCTAACGGAATCCAAACCTGTGAACAGGGTCGGACCAACGGGCCGAGCGGTGGTAGGTAGTCGTTAAGGAGGTGTAGAGCACTGCGGGAAATTGCTTAAATGCGTTTTAAGAATTGTATAAGTTTGTGTAACAGCAGAACTTGTGACCTGACAGTAGCTAGGAGACAGTCTACTCCAAGTTGCGCTAGGAAGGAAGCAGACCTCTGAGAGTAGATTCCTAACGGTACTTGTCCTACCCAGGAATGGCCATGAAAGCAAGTAAACTCGAGTGGGGATCAGAAGGGTCCCTTACCCGCCATCTGGCGGAAAAGCAAAAGAAACTAATCGAGAAAATGATTAGAGCAGGGTGGGACCTGCAAGCAGCCCAACGGGAATGGTGGGTGAAGGAACGGGAAAAAAAACAATACCGGTAGTCCACTACAAAATTTATGTGAGGAATTATTTAGATAAAACTACGAATTCCCTGAAAGGTCATGGATCCAAAAAATTAATAGGAAAGAAGAGAGACTGTTGTAAATGTCTGGTTGTTGAATGAGAGTCCCTGTGTGATTTTGTGACTGCGGAATGAATTTTTCTGAAAGCCTGGTTGGAAGAGGAATGCAAGTGACTGTTTATTTTATCTAACCCTTTGTAGTGTTGTCCTGTATGTGGGAAGTTTTAAGACATTTAAGTTAGAAACGCAGGTGTGGATTTATTCGGATAATAAGTTACGGAGCTAGGAAAGTAAACAAATGTAGAAAGGATAGGTTTGTTGAGCAAAAGATTTATTTGACACGCTCACTTACTTGCCGAAAGAAAACATGCAATGATTGATTGGGTTGAAAGACATAAATTTAGTCTCAGAATGATATAAAGAATGCTTTAAAAAAAAGAGCTTCTAGCAAAAAAAAAGTTTTAAATAAAGATTTAAATTACAAAGTTTGAATTGGGATTTTGAGATATTCAGAGAAGGCACAGAAAATACTGAGGTGGATTAAAAAAAAAAATAATTAAATTAAATCTGATCAGGTCAAACTTCTGGGCGAGTGGCGAGCTATCTGCGGGTGTAAAAGGGACTTTTGGAAAATGTTAAAAACAGCAAGCTTTAGTAACGACTTTGAAACTGGAGCATTTTGAGATAACGAAAGGCAGCCCTCAAACTCTCAAAGCTGGACTCCATTTCAGTTATGGAGAAAAAGAAAAAGATAAAGACGCCACTTTGAAAGTAAACAAATTATTTTAAATTAACAACTTTATGGAGTTACGAATCCTCTGTGTAAAATACAAGACCTAATTTGAAGAAAGAAAAAAAAAAGATGTAACGGACGAAATGGAAAAAGACATAACTTACTAAATACTAGTTGATGTTTGCTGTGAAAAAGATATTGGTTTAATTAGAAGGAAAAAAAATTGGAAGAGGTAAAAAACACTCTCCATGGATTCGAATTTTAAATTATGAGAAAGTTTCAATGCAGTTTGAAAAGATTTCCAAAATGGACAGTGTTTATCAAGAAAAGTCCCGAACAGTCTAAACAAGCAGGAGGATTTTGAAGATAACGAGGAGAAAGAGAGAAATTAAAAAAAAAATAAAATTGAATTTCAGTAAACAAAATTGCTATTGTATTTTTTTTTAATTCTTTGGCAAGTACTTGAATTAGAAATTAAGAAAACATTGGAGTTTACTCTAATGATTTATGCTGTTTAACGGATTCCTAATTTCGAAGCCAGTTTTGAAGGCACAAAGACTTTTTTTTTCAGATGATTACGTGAAGTCACGTAATGACATCAGGTCTTCTTACAAACCTGGAAAGGAGTTAACCCTTTCCATTGACAGCCGTTTTATACTGAACATTATTAATTTGGATTTCTTAATAGAAAAAAAAGACTCACCTAACAGAGAAACAAAAATAAAAACAGAACTAGCTTATGTAATAATACTTGCCTGATACAATAAAGATAGATACTCAATAAAACAAATTGAAGAGTTAAAAGCTAAGATAAACAGGCTGGAAGAGATAACAGGACTAGACGGATAGTGCAGTGCGCAGCCATAGCACCATCACCTATGGCAATAGAGCCAATGTACCCCACGGTGGGTAGGTGTAGTCCACAAACCCAACCTAACGGTAAAGCAGACAGCGATGTTTGGAGGAATAGCTTTGGCCTTGGTCATAATAGGAGTTTAGGTAATATTTAAGTGGGTAAAGACACGGGCGCACGCCCTACAGATTCAGCTCGAAATGGTTCGATTGTAACCTTGTGCTTCTGATTTTGCAGGGTGACCAGGACACTCGTAGAGCAAAAAAACTTAACCCTTGGTGACGACCAGGCCGTCTGTTTAAAATTACAGATAATACTTACCGGAATGGGAATACGAACGGCGCTACTCGTAATATGGATAGCCCTGCGACATGCACGTACCCTGGGCAACATCGACGGACAACAGAGCACGCTGGAAATAAACAACTACATGAACTATGGAGTCTTGTTTAATTTAACGGATGGAATATGCATCCCAGCAGCCAAGGACTGGAGCAAGGACAGGACTTATTTTAATGCATGGTTACAAGTGAATCCTAATAAGAATAAGAGTATGTGTACAGTGCTCCACGGGTATAAGGAGCAGCTGCATTAAACGGAGGGATGTCAAAGGGCCCGATGAATGTACTTTCGGCATAATTTGCGCGCTTCCGGGACAATCCCAGCAATCGGTCATCCGCAAGAAGGGAATGGGGCTGTGTGGGTATTACGAGGAGGTGGGGGCGGCTGCAATATCATTGTATGTATGTTTCTCACCCCCTCCAACACCGCGCCCCATAAGAACCACTACATTGCCCGAGGAACTGCCTTGTCCCATAACTACTAAGGGACCAGAAAATGGGATTGTAATGTACAACGAAGGGGAATTATTGTATGATAATGTTAAACATGAAATTGTGCCTGTCCTGATCAATATTTCAGGCATCCAGATGCCGGAATACTGTACAGAACAGTCAAGGAAAATGTACAATGTATTAAGTAAAGTTGTAATGCAGCAGGCTGCCGATGCAATGGGTGCCAGTAGGTTCCGGGGACAGGGGTTAGCCCCCAGGATGAAGAGGGAAATAGTTAATGATGTTGCTACCGTTTTCAATACAGGGACCTCCGTAGTGAACTCGATAGACATACAAGGATTAAATGAGAGGGTGGAACAGCTTAGAGGGGTGATGAAGGGGTTATTGGAGAGGGTGGAGCAAAACCAGGAAGACCAAGCCAACCTAGGAAAGGAGGGTGCCGAAATCCAGTTGGATGGCATCTCAGTCCTGGAAGTTCACGCCAAAACCATCAATCACCTCATTGATAGAGAAAAAGAAGATACAGGAAAGCAAAGACAGGGGCAACTCTGTCACGCTTATGGTCTGTGGATGGTGGGACAGATCCGCCACAATCTCGACCAGATCCAACGCGGGGAAGCACCCGATTGAATAGACAGTTCACATTTAGCTCAGTTGGCTAACCAAAGGGGGACACTGGATAATTGTACTCTGAAGGGACTGACCCGAGTATACCCATCAATTCCAGATTGCCAGATGGGTAGGACTACTGGGATAGGGATAGTCCTGATGATCCCTATAGCCACGCTGGACTCAGGGCCGTTCCCCCTATACCAACTAGAGAATATCGGAGTAATACGGGAAAATGTCTCCATACGCTACTACCTGACCACCATCTCTGCCGTTCGTCGAAACAACATACTTACCGGGATTTCCCTAGCAGATTGCAAGCAAAAGGGGGAAATCACAGTATGCCCTCACCCGGTGGGCCGAGGTGAGCTAGACGAATGCGGATTTAACCGAACCGACGGGTGTGTACTAGAAATAGTGCCCGCACACAGGCACTTCGCGAGGGCAGGCTACGGAGGGAAGGGAAGATACTGCATCTCTACCACAGAGCGTTCATACCAGTATAATGACCTGCAGTGCCCTATACCACAGCCAAACTTTTGCTTTACACCACTACGACCTGTCGCGATCGGGCAAGCGCATATCACCCAGATTAGGCGCCGGAAGCCTGAAGTTATTGAGGTAACCGATCAGCTCCATGATCATTTGCAGGATTATGATGAGCCAGATCTGGTCCCTATCCCACATCTAACCAAAGTATTACGAGAATTGAGGCTCAGAGTGGGTCAATCCGTAAAGTTATATCACCAACTGCAAACTAAAATCAAAGTACTGGAAGAAGATATCGATGTAGACTTACAAAGTCAGAGTTGGTGGAGAAAGGTCTGGGACTGGGGAATAAATTTCACACATACTGGTCGGGATACAATTGATCTTAGCGATAATATGGAGCATAATGGCCTGCCAGGCATGCAGACACCACGCACAGTGAAGAGGGACAACTCACCGTTCCCCAGATACTAAACAAGCCTGTTTGATAAGGGGGCAGGAGGATTTGGCCTTTGTCAATTTGATTTAAGCAACCGGGACTCCTGAAACCACGTGACTGGCCAGCACGTTGAGGCAGGGAGTACCGGGCCGTGCACAAAATCTAATAAAGGTAGAACGGTCGGTTAAAAGGGGACTAGGACTAGTCCCTTTACCGAAAGGGGGGAGTTGTTGTAGGAAGTAGGCATCTGCTAAATATATCTAAACTCATATAAGTTTAAAGTGGCCACACATAAAATGGCTGCCCAGGCATGATGGGAAATCAGGTAGTCAAGCTGTAAACTATTGACTGAGCAATGACCGAGCAATAACCCTGTGAGGCCCACTACCAGGAATGCCTTGGATGCAGGATAAGAATAATAAACCAATTAATTCCCCAGGAAGAAAGAGATAAGGAGAGAACCCATCTCCTGTAAACAAGGTCATAAACCAATTATTTCCCCAAGAAGAAAGAGATAAGGAGAGAACCTATCTCCTGTAACAAGGTCATCAATCAGCCCGAACTGACAATAACCGAACATGTAGTTCCTGAGGCACCAGGGGAATTCTATTGGGTTAAAAGAACCTATATGTAATCTATAATCGTTTTGATTGGATTGTGTCCAGCCGTGATGGGCTGAGTAACTGTAGTAAAATGTTGTGAAACATATAAAAATCCATGTAACCGTTTGTTCTGTGGAGAGAAGCCTGGATACAGTCCTGAGACTTCCTCCCCGCTAAGCGTTAATAAAGGCCGCATCGGCGTTGGAACCGACTCTGAGTGTTGAGTGATTCTTCTAAGAAAACATTCACGCTAACACCTATCCACCGTCAACCCTTTAAGTATCATTCGTCATGTCACTCTCCATCTTAATAAAGAATTCTCCCATATTATGGTCACTTTTCCCCAAGGGGCCTCGCACAACAAAATTGCTCATTAGTCCTTTCTCATTACACATTCCCCAGTCTAGGATGGTCAGCACTCTAGTTGGTTCCTCGACATATTGGTCGAGAAAACCATCCCTAATAATCTCCAGGAAATCCTCCTCCACCGTATTGCTACCAGTTTGGTTAACCCAATCTTTATGTAGATTAAAGGTGCAATTAAAGGGTGCAAGTATGAAAATGTATGCAATGTAACCATGAATTATGATGCTGGTTTAACTAATGTGACTGATGAGATGAATACAGGTGTCAGTAAGGTTAACAACAAGTTTATTATGCTTAACAATAATGATAGAGAATGTGAAATGCCTAATGTAACCATGTCTGTTGAAACCAGGACACCCAAAAGTGATGTAAATGATAGAATGTACAATGCAGGCTCGACTATGTGTGATCAGAGCCAAGTTATCATGTATACCGGTAGGACACTGCGAAAGAACATTGGGTCCTACAGGGACCATGCTGATGCCAGTGGAATCGACCTGTGGGAGATCCCCAGGTCCAGCAGGCTACCTGACCATATAGTCTGGACATTTGGAACAAATGTGATGCCCCTTGCTGGACACACACACACCCAGTGGGAGCACACCGACTGCAGGGACAGTGGTCAGTGGGCAGCCCAGCCATCTCCAATAGCAATCTGCACCAGACCAGCCCTACAGCCCCTGGCCACCAGAGCCAACACCAGGAGCATGAGACCAATACCCTCCAGCTTCCCTGGCAAACCCTGGGATGACCTGACCCTCATCCCAATTGGAGGACAAGGTGCCCACCCAGTCCTCTGGCCCTGCCCACCATCCCACAACTACCCACATCACAGTGTATACACACCACCCATTGCTGCCTTGGCTACCCACCCTGAGGGATCCCACAACAGTGACACCCACTTGGTCTGTGTGTGAGGGAGGGGAAATGTATGAGGCCAGCCTCAAGCACAGGGGTCACATCTGGCAACCACACAACTCGCACCACAACCTCCTATAGCCCACCACTGATCACCTCCCCGGGTCATGACAATAAGGATATGAAAAATGTTTAGGGGGGAGTGTTGTTGTATATGCATGCCTGTTTACTGTGTGATGTCTGTAACTCCATTATGCAACATTGAATGTACCCTTACACTGTACACACCTAACCTGTACACCAGAGGGTGCTGCTGCTGGAGACCTAAGTGTTACCTGCACACTGCAGGTAACCCAGTATAAAAAGGAGCTCACAGCTTGTTGTCCTCACTCGGGAGCTGCAAATAAAGGACTACCGGTCTACGCAGTTTAAGTATCATACCCTGCCGTGTATGTAGACATCTTACTAAAAGGTGCCTACATATACAACACATGGGATCCAGGGCAAAGTGGCAAGTTGGATCCAAAATTGGCTCAGTGGCAGGAAGCAAAGGGTATGGATGTTTCTGTAACTGGAAGGCTGCTTCCAGTGGGGTTCCGCATGGCTCAGTACTCAGTCCTTTGCTCTTGGTGGTCTATATCAATGATTTTGACTTGAACATCGAGGGTATGATTAAGAAGTTTGCAGCTGACACTAAAATAGGTTGTGTGGTTGATAATGAAGAAGAAAGCTGTAGACTGCAGGAAGATATCAATCAACTGGTCAGATAGGCAGAACAGTGACAAATGGAATTCAATCCAGAGAAGTGCGAGATAATGCATTTGGGGAGGGCTAATAAGGCAAGGGAATACACATTAAATGGTGGACACTGAGAAGTGTAGAGGAACAAAGGGGCCTTGGAGTGCATGTTCACAGATCCCTGAAGGTAACAGGCCAGGTAGATAAGGTGATTCAGAAGACATACGGAATAATTGCCAACATTAGCCGAGGCATAGAATACAAGAGCAGGGAGGTTAGGTTTGAACTGTATAAAATACTTGTTAGGCTACAGCTAGAGTACTGCGTGCAGTTCTGGTCACCACATTACAGGAAAGATGTGATTGTACTAGAGAGGGTACAGAGGTGATTTATGAGGATGTTGACTGGACTGGAGAATTGTATCTATGAGGAAAGACTGGATAGGCTGTGTTTGTTTTTTTTGCAACAGAGGAAGCTGAGGTATAGGGGGTGGTGAGTTTGTCAGCCTTTGTTGACCTTGACGGTTCGAATTGTCCCACTCCCTAGAGCTTGGAATTATTTAGGGGATGTGATAGATGTAGACAGGCAACTGGTTGGTGCAAGAACAAATATTTTATTTAGAAAATAGCACACCACACTAATTCACTTTAACAGCATATAACAAAATGTACAGAACGAGGGGGGAAAACATATATGCAACGGGTACAGAGGTTATGCAGTGAAAAGAAAAATACCTCCCACCACGACACTAACTAAGCTAGGCTCTGAAATTGCAAGGACTGTGCTCACCAAAGAATTTCTCCACAGTTTAGACAGTTGCACACTGCTTTCTCTCTCCTCAATCTTGTAGATTCTTTGGCTGATTGCGGTGTCTTCAGTATTAGCACTGTCGACATTTTGATGGTAAATACATTTTTTCCTTGAGTCAGCGCTGGATGTTTGTTGGTTTTTCAGTGACTGCGAGGCTTCTTGTTAGGTTCTTCTTGTTGTGTTGCTGTAACCTCGTGTGGCAAGTTAGATGTTTCAAAGCCAGAGTCAAAGAGCCCAGAGTCCAAGTGCTTTTCCAGAGTGTTCTCGGATAAGATTCTTCAAAAGTGTTTCCTCAGCCCAAGGGTTACCACTGCCCAAAAGTTGCCACCAAGGCCCCCCGTTTCCTCGCAGCACCTCAGCAAATGGATATTGGAATTTATGGAAAGAGACATTGAAACCATTTCCAAACCCACCACCTTGCTGCCATAATTTCTGATCTATGAGGGGGACCTACATGAATGTCCGTTACCCCTGATTAACTTTGAGACCCATCCTGTGCAGAAAGAGCCTATACAGGGTGCCCCAGATGTCTACATCAATGGGACCTCATATCACATTGAGGGATCCCCCCACACCGGTTATGCTGTGGTATTGCCAAAAAGAATCATCCAGCGAAGATGAAATAGACAGTCTTCACAATATGCAGAAATCGCCGCACTTCTAACTGCTGTGAAGGAAACCTCAATATTTGGTCGGATAGTGCCTATGCTATAAACACCATGCTCACCCTGCCTCTATACCACAAAAATGACTATTGCACGATAGACGGTAAGGCCCTGGTCCATGGGCCCTGGTTACGCCTGTTCTGGTCATACCTTAAACAATGATCCCAGCCCAGCTTCATAGGAAAGGTAGCAGCCCATAGAAAAATGGGTCCACATAGTGAGGGAAATTCCAGAGCAGACAGAGCAGCTAAGGATGCTGCGATTGATGGGGAGATAGAGGATATAGTTGTTGAGCCCTGCAATGCTGTTAGCAAGGCCTCCCCGACAGATCACCTAGATTTAAAATCCTTGCAGCAGCAATACTGGTCATATGCTGTTGTAAGCGGCTGACACGAGGAAGGCAGACCCCTTCCTCAACCAACAGCCTGAGCTCCCAATACCATGCTAGCCACTGCCCCTGACTCAGATGAGCAGCTGCTGATGTTCAAAAGAAAGCCAAACGCCTGCCCGGTGGTGTGTGTTCCACCAGAGGTTGATGGGGAGATAGAGGATATAGTTGTTGAGCCCTGCAATGCTGTTAGCAAGGCCTCCCCGACAGATCACCTAGATTTAAAATCCTTGCAGCAGCAATACTGGTCATATGCTGTTGTAAGCGGCTGACACGAGGAAGGCAGACCCCTTCCTCAACCAACAGCCTGAGCTCCCAATACCATGCTAGCCACTGCCCCTGACTCAGATGAGCAGCTGCTGATGTTCAAAAGAAAGCCAAACGCCTGCCCGGTGGTGTGTGTTCCACCAGAGGTGGGTGAGGAACTGCTCTCCCTCTTTCACTCCCACCCCACAGCAGGGCACTATTCGGCCTTGGAAACCTTCTACAAGGTAGCATCCACAGCTTGGTGGCCTTCCACGAGGGAAACAATCGACCAATATGTGGCACGATGCCTACCGTGCCTGCAGCACAATCCTCCCGCATGCATTAACCGAGCCTTGCTTCAAAGTGCACCCCCACCTCAAGGGCCATGGACTCACCTCCAGATAGACTTCATTGGGCCACTTCCACAGGCGCAAGGCAACTTTCAGCATGCCCTAGTGGTGGTGGATCAATTCACTAAATGGATCGAAGCATTCCCCTGCCGCTCCAACACTGCAATCACAGCAGCCAAAACACTATTGAATCACGTGTTTTGTAGGTGGGGAGTACCAGTACAAGTGGACAGCGCTCAAGGTTCACACTTTACCGGTAACATTTTTACCCACCTGCAGGAAATGTTGGGGATAAAACACAAATTACATATTGCTCACCACCCCCAGTCATCCAGAGGGGTTGAAAGGGGGAACAGGACCCTCAAGTTAATGTTAAAAAAAATTGTGCGCGGATCACCCCACTCAATGGACTAACATGCTGCCAATGTGCTTAATGACAATGAGGTCCACACCTCATAGAACAACAGGGGTCTCCCCATATCAGGCCATGATAGGGAGGCTCATGAGAACACCAGGCCAGCTAACACTAACAGAGATGAGTCCCCTGACAATGAAAGCATGTAGTTCCAAGTGGCTGGAACAAGTGGTAGATCACACCGATCAGATCAATCGATTTATGGCCACCAAATTGGGGAAGTCAAAAAGACAAATTAAAAAGTACTTTGACAAGAAAGTACGTCCCTTTGAATACGAGGTGGGAGACTCAATGATGATTCCAAATTATGGGGAAAAGAAGCTGCCTTTGAGCCCAGGTGGTGGGGACCGCATAAAATTATAGACCGATTGAACCCCGCGGTGTATTTGATTCAGTTACCGGGGAAGAATGGTGTTAAGTAAAGAAGTGGTTTCACATTAATCAGTTAAAAACTGCTCAAGAGTAAATACTGTACTGATCTTATTTCCCACAGACCATGTTACGGATCCTCACGATTGTCAGGACGATACCGGCCACGACCTAAGCCGAGGGAAGATGGAGAAGTGGGAGCTGTAGCATGACTCACGAACATCATCAATCATCAATGTGCTCCGAGAAGCGACGGTACACTGAAGATACGGGAAGGGGAGAGTCTCCGCTGGAGATGTTATCGGACTGTTATTAAATCCCCTACACCTTACGAGGTGGGGAGCAAGACAGGCCACCCACTTTTCTTCCTCTTCCCCTCAATGCTTACGATATATGAGGGGTCAATAAGGATATTTCCCCCTCAAGGTGGGGAGTTTGTAAGAATAAAAGTGCTTATTAATGATTAAAATTGATTCTGTGTATGTATAAATGTTAAAGGTGTAGATTATACGAAACAGCCTGTTTGTGTTGAAACAGAATGGAAGCCCACAGGTTGCCAGCATGAGCTGAGTTTTGAAACTTTTGTTTATTTGCCTCCAGACAGCCACCTATGTGAGGAGAGCCAATAAGGAGCTGCCCTGGAGCCAAGATCCAATCATGAGGCTTTCGGCAAGACAATGGCCTTGAAGAATATAAAAAATGCAAGCCAGGAACTTTTCTCTCTCTTCTCTCCCTGCTGGACACACGCCAAAAGACCTCCTGTTGAAGATCAGTCAAATCAGCATGCCGTGTGTTCAAACCAGCCAGCAAAAGAGGTGTAACGTATATCGCATTTTATTATAACCTCATTGTAGCTCTGTTGTAACTAAGGTAGATCTATAAGATATTTGACGACTGCTGTTAAATGCATGTGTGTGTTTTTAATAACCTGCCAATTGTTCTGAAAGATCCATCTCACTGTCAAATGTAAGCCCAGAGAGATTCAGAAATCCTACAATAAGGACAAGGATAGGCTTGGAATAAAAGTTCCGAATTGGGAAAAGCTAATTTTGCTAAGTTAAGGAGTGATTTGGCCATAGTGGACTGGAAACAGCTACTTGTGGGTAAATCAGTGTCATAACAATGGGAGACATTCAAGGAGGAGATCCGGAAGACTCAGGCCAAACATGTGCCCTTAAAGAAAAAGGCTGGGAAAAATAATTCTAGAGCCGCCTGGATGTCTAGGGACTTACAGGGGAGGATTAAGAAAAAAAGGGACGCTTATGTCATATACCATTGGCTAACTACTATAGAAATAAAAAAGGGAAGGTGGCTCAACCGTGGCTATCAAGGGAAATCAGGGATAGTATTAAAGCCAAGGAAGTGGCATACAAATTGGCCAGAAATAGCAGCGAACCTGGGGACTGGGAGAAATTTAGAACTCAGCAGAGGAGGACAAAGGGTTTGATTAGGGCAGGGAAAATGGAGTATGAGAAGAAGCTTGCAGGGAACATTAAGACGGATTGCAAAAGTTTCTATAGATATGTAAAGAGAAAAAGGTTAGTAAAGACAAATGTAGGTCCCCTGCAGTCAGAATCAGGGGAAGTCATAACGGGGAACAAAGAAATGGCGGACCAATTGAACAAGTACTTTGGTTCGGTATTCACGAAGGAGGACACGAACAACCTTCCGGTTATAAAAGGGGTCGGGGGGTCTAGTAAGGAGGAGGAACTGAGGGAAATCCTTATTAGTCGGGAAATTGTGTTGGGGAAATTGATGGGATTGAAGGCCGATAAATCCCCAGGGCCTGATGGACTGCATCCCAGAGTACTTAAGGAGGTGGCCTTGGAAATAGTGGATGCGTTGACAGTCATTTTCCAACATTCCATTGACTCTGGATCAGTTCCTATGGAGTGGAGGGTAGCCAATGTAACCCCACTTTTTAAAAAAGGAGGGAGAGAGAAAACAGGGAATTATAGACCGGTCAGCCTGACATCGGTAGTGGGTAAAATGATGGAATCAATTATTAAGGATGTCATAGCAGTGCATTTGGAAAGAGGTGACATGATAGGTCCAAGTCAGCATGGATTTGTGAAAGGGAAATCATGCTTGACAAATCTTCTGGAATTTTTTGAGGATGTTTCCAGTAGAGTGGATAAGGGAGAACCAGTTGATGTGGTATATTTGGACTTTCAGAAGGCGTTCGACAAGGTCCCACACAAGAGATTGATGTGCAAAGTTAGAGCACATGGGATTGGGGGTAGTGTACTGACATGGATTGAGAACTGGTTGTCAGACAGGAAGCAAAGAGTAGGAGTAAATGGGTACTTTTCAGAATGGCAGGCAGTGACTAGTGGGGTACCGCAAGGTTCTGTGCTGGGGCCCCAGCTGTTTACACTGTACATTAATGATTTAGATGAGGGGATTAAATGTAGGATCTCCAAATTTGCGGATGACACTAAGTTGGGTGGCAGTGTGAGCTGCGAGGAGGATGCTGTGAGGCTGCAGAGCGACTTGGATAGGTTAGGTGAGTGGGCAAATGCATGGCAGATGAAGTATAATGTGGATAAATGTGAGGTTATCCACTTTGGTGGTAAAAACAGAGAGACAGACTATTATCTGAATGGTGACAGATTAGGAAAAGGGGAGGTGCAAAGAGACCTGGGTGTCATGGTACATCAGTCATTGAAGGTTGGCATGCAGGTGCAGCAGGCGGTTAAGAAAGCAAATGGCATGTTGGCCTTCATAGCAAGGGGATTTGAGTACAGGGGCAGGGAGGTGTTGCTACAGTTGTACAGGGCATTGGTGAGGCCACACCTGGAGTATTGTGTACAGTTTTGGTCTCCTAACCTGAGGAAGGACATTCTTGCTATTGAGGGAGTGCAGCGAAGGTTCACCAGACTGATTCCCGGGATGGCGGGACTGACCTATCAAGAAAGACTGGATCAACTGGGCTTGTATTCACTGGAGTTCAGAAGAATGAGAGGGGACCTCATAGAAACATATAAAATTCTGACGGGGTTAGACAGGTTAGATGCAGGAAGAATGTTCCCAATGTTGGGGAAGTCCAGAACCAGGGGTCACAGTCTAAGGATAAGGGGTAAGCCATTTAGGACCGAGATGCGGAGGAACTTCTTCACCCAGAGAGTGGTGAACCTGTGGAATTCTCTACCACAGAAAGTTGTTGAGGCCAATTCACTAAATATATTCAAAAAGGAGTTAGATGAGGTCCTTACTGCTAGGGGGATCAAGGGGTATGGCGAGAAAGCAGGAATGGGGTACTGAAGTTGAATGTTCAGCCATGAACTCATTGAATGGCGGTGCAGGCTAGAAGGGCCGAATGGCCTACTCCTGCACCTATTTTCTATGTTTCTATGTTTCTATGTTTCTATATCTATGACTTGTGAGTCTCCACTCTTTAGATCCATTCTCTGTGAGATACCCAAACCTTGGGACAGTTTGTAGTTATGCTGCTAACAAGTTCATTTAATGACACAATGAGAATAGTAGCACACATTGGCAATGGAAAATAAGGTGTAACAATGAGAATACCTGATAACCTGTGAGGAACCATATTATAATGAGGTTTTATTAATCATAATTTCAATTCTTGCAATATTAGATCATAATCTCGATCTATTGCATAGCTGATCCTTTCCAACACAGTCCTATTACACAGGGATACCGTTCTGGTTTGCTTTCATACAGAAAAGTAAAATTAATGTTCTATACCTGTAGCACTGTGGTACTGTGGTACTGTAGTACTATGGTACTGTGGTACTGTGGTACTGTAGTACTGTGGTACTGTAGTACTTGTGGTACTGTGGTACTGTAGTACTGTGGTACTGTGGCACTGTGGTACTGTGGTACTGTGATACTGTGGTACTGTGGTACTGTAGTACTGTGGTACTGTGGTACTGTGGTACTATAGCACTGTGGTACTGTAGTACTGTGGTACAGTGGTACAGTGGTACTGTGGTACTGTAATACTGTGGTACTGTGGTACTGTGGTACTGTGGTACAGTGGTACTGTGGTACTGTAATACTGTGGTACTGTGGTACTCTGGTACTCTGGTACTGTGGTACTGTGGTACTGTGGTACTATGGTACTGTGGTACTGTGGTACTGTGGTACGATGGTACTGTGGTACAGTGGTACTGTGGTACTGTGGTACTATGGCACTGTGGTACTGTGGTACTGTGGTACTATGGTACTGTGGTACAGTGGTACTGTGGTACTGTAATACTGTGGTACTGTGGTACTGTGGCACTGTGGTTCTATGGTACTGTGGTACTGTGGTACTGTAATACTGTGGTACTGTAATACTGTGGTACTGTAGCACTGTGGTACTGTGGTACTGTAGTACTGTGGTACTGTGGTACTGTGGTACTGTAATACTGTGGTACTGTAGCACTGTGGTACTGTGGTACTGTAGCACTGTGGTACTGTGGTACTTTAGTGCTGTGGTACTGTAGACTGTAGCACTGTGGTACTGTAGTACTGTGGTACTGTGGTACTGTAGCACTGTGGTACTGTGGTACTGTAGCACTGTGGTACTGTGGTACCGTGGTACTGTGGTATTTTAGTGCTGTGGTACTGTAGACTGTAGCACTGTGGTACTGTAGTACTGTGGTACTGTGGTACTGTGGTACTGTGGTACTGTGGTACTGTAGCACTGTGGTACTGTGGTACTGTGGTACTGTGGTACTGTGGTAATGTAGCACTGTGGTACTGTGGTACTGTAGCACTGTGGTACTGTGGTACTGTGGTACTGTGGTACTTTAGTGCTGTGGTACTATAGACTGTAGCACTGTGGTACTGTAGCACTGTGGTACTGTGGTACTGTGGTACTATGGTACTGTAGTACTGTAGTACTGTAGTACTGTGGTACTGTAGTACTGTAGTACTGTGGTACTATGGCACTGTAGTACTGTAGTACTGTAGTACTGTGGTACTGTGGTACTGTGGTACTGTAGTACTGTGGTACTGTGGTACTGTAGCACTGTGGTACTGTGGTACTGTGGTACTGTGGTACTGTGGTACTGTAGTACTGTGGTACTGTAGTACTGTGGTACTGTGGTACTATAGCACTGTGGTACTGTGGTACTGTGGTACTGTGGTACTGTAGCACTGTGGTACTGTGGTACTGTAGCACTGTGGTACTGTGGTACTGTAGCACTGTGGTACTGTGGTACCGTGGTACTGTGGTATTTTAGTGCTGTGGTACTGTAGACTGTAGCACTGTGGTACTGTAGTACTGTGGTACTGTGGTACTGTGGTACTGTGGTACTGTGGTACTGTAGCACTGTGGTACTGTGGTACTGTGGTACTGTGGTACTGTGCTAATGTAGCACTGTGGTACTCTGGTACTGTGGTACTGTAGCACTGTGGTACTGTGGTACTGTGGTACTGTGGTACTTTAGTGCTGTGGTACTATAGACTGTAGCACTGTGGTACTGTAGCACTGTGGTACTGTGGTACTGTGGTACTTTAGTGCTGTGGTATTGTAGACTGTAGCACTGTGGTACTGTAGTACTGTGGTATTGTGGTACTGTAGCACTGTGGTATTGTAGTACTGTAGTACTGTGGTATTATGGTACTGTAGTACTGTAGTACTGTAGTACTGTGGTACTGTAGTACTGTGGTACTGTGGTACTGTAGTACTGTGGTACTGTGGTACTGTAGCACTGTGGTACTGTGGTACTGTAGTACTGTAGTACTGTGGTTCTGTAGTACTGTAGCACTGTGGTATTGTAGTACTGTGATACTGTAGTGCTGTGGTACTGTGGCACTGTGGTACTGTGGTACTGTAGCACTGTGGTACTGTGGTACTGTAGCACTGTGGTACTGTGGTACTGTAGCACTGTGGTACTGTGGTACTGTAGCACCGTGGTACTGTGGTACTGTAGCACCGTGGTACTGTGGTACTGTGGTACTGTGGTACTGTAGCACTGTGGTACTGTGGTACTGTAGTACTGTGGTACTGTGGTACTGTAGTACTGTAGTACTGTGGTACTGTGGTACTGTAGTACTGTAGCACTGTGGAACTGTGGTACTGTGGTACTGTGGTACTGTGGTACTGTGGTACTTTAGTGCTGTGGTACTGTAGACTGTAGCACTGTGGTACTGTAGTACTGTGGTACTGTGGTACTGTAGCACTGTGGTATTGTAGTACTGTAGTACTGTGGTACTATGGTACTGTAGTACTGTAGTACTGTAGTACTGTGGTACTGTAGTACTGTGGTACTGTGGTACTGTAGTACTGTGGTACTGCGGTACTGTAGCACTGTGGTACTGTGGTACTGTAGTACTGTGGTACTGTGGTTCTGTAGTACTGTAGCACTGTGGTATTGTAGTACTGTGATACTGTAGTGCTGTGGTACTGTAGCACTGTGGTACTGTGGTACTGTAGCACTGTGGTACTTTGGTACTGTAGCACTGTGGTACTTTGGTACTGTAGCACTGTGGTACTGTGGTACTGTAGCACTGTGGTCCTGTGGTACTGTAGCACTGTGGTACTGTGGTACTGTAGCACTGTGGTACTGTGGTACTGTAGCACTGTGGTACTGTGGTACTGTAGCACCGTGGTACTGTGGTACTGTGGTACTGTGGTACTGTAGCACTGTGGTACTGTGGTACTGTAGTACTGTGGTACTGTGGTACTGTAGTACTGTAGTACTGTGGTACTGTGGTACTGTAGCACTGTGGTACTGTGGTACTGTAGTACTGTAGCACTGTGGAACTGTGGTACTGTGGTACTGTGGTACTGTGGTACTGTGGTACTTTAGTGCTGTGGTACTGTAGTACTGTGGTACTGTGGTACTGTAGCACTGTGGTATTGTAGTACTGTAGTACTGTGGTACTATGGTACTGTAGTACTGTAGTACTGTAGTACTGTGGTACTGTAGTACTGTGGTACTGTGGTACTGTAGTACTGTGGTACTGTGGTACTGTAGCACTGTGGTACTGTGGTACTGTAGTACTGTGGTACTGTGGTTCTGTAGTACTGTAGCACTGTGGTATTGTAGTACTGTGATACTGTAGTGCTGTGGTACTGTAGCACTGTGGTACTGTGGTACTGTAGCACTGTGGTACTGTGGTACTGTAGCACTGTGGTACTGTGGTACTGTAGCACTGTGGTACTGTGGTACTGTGGTACTGTAGTACTGTGGTACTGTGGTACTGTAGTACTGTAGTACTGTGGTACTGTGGTACGGTAGCACTGTGGTACTGTGGTACTGTAGTACTGTAGCACTGTGGAACTGTGGTACTGTGGTACTGTGGTACTGTAGTACTGTAGCACTGTGGTACTGTGGTACTTTAGTGCTGTGGTACTGTAGACTGTAGCACTGTGGTACTGTAGTACTGTGGTATTGTAGTACTGTAGTACTGTGGTACTATGGTACTGTAGTACTGTAGTACTGTAGTACTGTGGTACTGTAGTACTGTGGTACTATGGTACTGTAGTACTGTAGTACTGTAGTACTGTGGTACTGTGGTACTGTGGTACTGTAGTACTGTGGTACTGTGGTACTGTAGCACTGTGGTACTGTGGTACTGTGGTACTGTGGTACTGTAGTACTGTGGTACTGTAGTACTGTGGTACTGTGGTACTATAGCACTGTGGTACTGTGGTACTGTGGTACTGTGGTACTGTAGCACTGTGGTACTGTGGTACTGTAGCACTGTGGTACTGTGGTACTGTAGCACTGTGGTACTGTGGTACCGTGGTACTGTGGTATTTTAGTGCTGTGGTACTGTAGACTGTAGCACTGTGGTACTGTAGCACTGTGGTACTGTGGTACTGTGGTACTGTGGTACTTTAGTACTGTGGTACTGTAGACTGTAGCACTGTGGTACTGTAGTACTGTGGTACTGTGGTACTGTAGCACTGTGGTATTGTAGTACTGTAGTACTGTGGTACTATGGTACTGTAGTACTGTAGTACTGTAGTACTGTGGTACTGTAGTACTTTGGTACTGTGGTACTGTAGTACTGTGGTACTGTGGTACTGTAGCACTGTGGTACTGTGGTACTGTAGTACTGTGGTACTGTGGTACTGTAGTACTGTAGCACTGTGGTATTGTAGTACTGTGATACTGTAGTGCTGTGGTACTGTAGCACTGTGGTACTGTGGTACTGTAGCACTGTGGTACTGTGGTACTGTAGCACTGTGGTACTGTGGTACTGTAGCACTGTGGTACTGTGGTACTGTAGCACCGTGGTACTGTGGTACTGTAGCACCGTGGTACTGTGGTACTGTGGTACTGTGGTACTGTAGTACTGTGGTACTGTGGTACTGTAGTACTGTAGTACTGTGGTACTGTGGTACTGTAGTACTGTAGCACTGTGTAACTGTGGTACTGTGGCACTGTGGTACTGTGGTACTTTAGTGCTGTGGTACTGTAGACTGTAGCACTGTGGTACTGTAGTACTGTGGTACTGTGGTACTGTAGCACTGTGGTATTGTAGTACTGTAGTACTGTGGTACTATGGTACTGTAGTACTGTAGTACTGTAGTACTGTGGTACTGTAGTACTGTGGTACTGTGGTACTGTAGTACTGTGGTACTGTGGTACTGTAGCACTGTGGTACTGTGGTACTGTAGTACTGTGGTACTGTGGTTCTGTAGTACTGTAGCACTGTGGTATCGTAGTACTGTGATACTGTAGTGCTGTGGTACTGTAGCACTGTGGTACTGTGGTACTGTAGCACTGTGGTACTTTGGTACTGTAGCACTGTGGTACTGTGGTACTGTAGCACTGTGGTACTGTGGTACTGTAGTACTGTGGCACTGTGGTACTGTAGCACTGTGGTACTGTGGTACTGTGGTACTGTGGTACTGTGGTACTGTAGTACTGTGGTACTGTAGTACTGTGGTACTATAGCACTGTGGTACTGTGGTACTGTGGTACTGTGGTACTGTAGCACTGTGGTACTGTGGTACTGTAGCACTGTGGTACTGTGGTACTGTAGCACTGTGGTACTGTGGTACCGTGGTACTGTGGTATTTTAGTGCTGTGGTACTGTAGACTGTAGCACTGTGGTACTGTAGCACTGTGGTACTGTGGTACTGTGGTACTGTGGTACTTTAGTACTGTGGTACTGTAGACTGTAGCACTGTGGTACTGTAGTACTGTGGTACTGTGGTACTGTAGCACTGTGGTATTGTAGTACTGTAGTACTGTGGTACTATGGTACTGTAGTACTGTAGTACTGTAGTACTGTGGTACTGTAGTACTGTGGTACTGTGGTACTGTAGCACTGTGGTATTGTAGTACTGTGATACTGTAGTGCTGTGGTACTGTAGCACTGTGGTACTGTGGTACTGTAGCACTGTGGTACTGTGGTACTGTAGCACTGTGGTACTGTGGTACTGTAGCACTGTGGTACTGTGGTACTGTAGCACCGTGGTACTGTGGTACTGTAGCACCGTGGTACTGTGGTACTGTGGTACTGTGGTACTGTAGTACTGTGGTACTGTGGTACTGTAGTACTGTAGTACTGTGGTACTGTGGTACTGTAGTACTGTAGCACTGTGGAACTGTGGTACTGTGGTACTGTGGTACTGTGGTACTTTAGTGCTGTGGTACTGTAGACTGTAGCACTGTGGTACTGTAGTACTGTGGTACTGTGGTACTGTAGCACTGTGGTATTGTAGTACTGTAGTACTGTGGTACTATGGTACTGTAGTACTGTAGTACTGTAGTACTGTGGTACTGTAGTACTGTGGTACTGTGGTACTCTAGTACTGTGGTACTGTGGTACTGTAGCACTGTGGTACTGTGGTACTGTAGTACTGTGGTACTGTGGTTCTGTAGTACTGTAGCACTGTGGTATTGTAGTACTGTGATACTGTAGTGCTGTGGTACTGTAGCACTGTGGTACTGTGGTACTGTAGCACTGTGGTACTGTAGCACTGTGGTACTGTGGTACTGTAGCACTGTGGTACTGTGGTACTGTAGCACTGTGGTACTGTGGTACTGTAGCACTGTGGTACTGTGGTACTGTAGCACTGTGGTACTGTGGTACTGTAGCACCGTGGTACTGTGGTACTGTAGTACTGTGGTACTGTGGTACTGTAGTACTGTAGTACTGTGGTACTGTGGTACTGTAGCACTGTGGTACTGTGGTACTGTAGTACTGTGGTACTGTGGTTCTGTAGTACTGTAGCACTGTGGTATTGTAGTACTGTGATACTGTAGTGCTGTGGTACTGTAGCACTGTGGTACTGTGGTACTGTAGCACTGTGGTACTGTGGTACTGTAGCACTGTGGTACTGTGGTACTATAGCACTGTGGTACTGTGGTACTGTAGCACCGTGGTACTGTGGTACTGTAGCACCGTGGTACTGTGGTACTGTGGTACTGTGGTACTGTAGCACTGTGGTACTGTGGTACTGTAGTACTGTGGTACTGTGGTACTGTAGTACTGTAGTACTGTGGTACTGTGGTACTGTAGTACTGTAGCACTGTGGAACTGTGGTACTGTGGTACTGTGGTACTGTGGTACTGTGGTACTTTAGTGCTGTGGTACTGTAGACTGTAGCACTGTGGTACTGTAGTACTGTGGTACTGTGGTACTGTAGCACTGTGGTATTGTAGTACTGTAGTACTGTGGTACTATGGTACTGTAGTACTGTAGTACTGTAGTACTGTGGTACTGTAGTACTGTGGTACTGTGGTACTGTAGTACTGTGGTACTGCGGTACTGTAGCACTGTGGTACTGTGGTACTGTAGTACTGTGGTACTGTGGTTCTGTAGTACTGTAGCACTGTGGTATTGTAGTACTGTGATACTGTAGTGCTGTGGTACTGTAGCACTGTGGTACTGTGGTACTGTAGCACTGTGGTACTTTGGTACTGTAGCACTGTGGTACTGTGGTACTGTAGCACTGTGGTCCTGTGGTACTGTAGCACTGTGGTACTGTGGTACTGTAGCACTGTGGTACTGTGGTACTGTAGCACTGTGGTACTGTGGTACTGTAGCACCGTGGTACTGTGGTACTGTGGTACTGTGGTACTGTAGCACTGTGCTACTGTGGTACTGTAGTACTGTGGTACTGTGGTACTGTAGTACTGTAGTACTGTGGTACTGTGGTACTGTAGCACTGTGGTACTGTGGTACTGTAGTACTGTAGCACTGTGGAACTGTGGTACTGTGGTACTGTGGTACTGTGGTACTGTGGTACTTTAGTGCTGTGGTACTGTAGACTGTAGCACTGTGGTACTGTAGTACTGTGGTACTGTGGTACTGTAGCACTGTGGTATTGTAGTACTGTAGTACTGTGGTACTATGGTACTGTAGTACTGTAGTACTGTAGTACTGTGGTACTGTAGTACTGTGGTACTGTGGTACTGTAGTACTGTGGTACTGTGGTACTGTAGCACTGTGGTACTGTGGTACTGTAGTACTGTGGTACTGTGGTTCTGTAGTACTGTAGCACTGTGGTATTGTAGTACTGTGATACTGTAGTGCTGTGGTACTGTAGCACTGTGGTACTGTGGTACTGTAGCACTGTGGTACTGTGGTACTGTAGCACTGTGGTACTGTGGTACTGTAGCACTGTGGTACTGTGGTACTGTGGTACTGTAGCACTGTGGTACTGTGGTACTGTAGTACTGTGGTACTGTGGTACTGTAGTACTGTAGTACTGTGGTACTGTGGTACTGTAGCACTGTGGTACTGTGGTACTGTAGTACTGTAGCACTGTGGAACTGTGGTACTGTGGTACTGTGGTACTGTAGTACTGTAGCACTGTGGTACTGTGGTACTTTAGTGCTGTGGTACTGTAGACTGTAGCACTGTGGTACTGTAGTACTGTGGTATTGTAGTACTGTAGTACTGTGGTACTATGGTACTGTAGTACTGTAGTACTGTAGTACTGTGGTACTGTAGTACTGTGGTACTATGGTACTGTAGTACTGTGGTACTGTAGTACTGTGGTACTGTGGTACTGTGGTACTGTAGTACTGTGGTACTGTGGTACTGTAGCACTGTGGTACTGTGGTACTGTGGTACTGTGGTACTGTGGTCCTGTAGTACTGTGGTACTGTAGTACTGTGGTACTGTGGTACTATAGCACTGTGGTACTGTGGTACTGTGGTACTGTGGTACTGTAGCACTGTGGTACTGTGGTACTGTAGCACTGTGGTACTGTGGTACTGTAGCACTGTGGTACTGTGGTACCGTGGTACTGTGGTATTTTAGTGCTGTGGTACTGTAGACTGTAGCACTGTGGTACTGTAGCACTGTGGTACTGTGGTACTGTGGTACTGTGGTACTTTAGTACTGTGGTACTGTAGACTGTAGCACTGTGGTACTGTAGTACTGTGGTACTGTTGGACTGTAGCACTGTGGTATTGTAGTACTGTAGTACTGTGGTACTATGGTACTGTAGTACTGTAGTACTGTAGTATTGTTGGACTGTAGTACTTTGGTACTGTGGTACTGTAGTACTGTGGTACTGTGGTACTGTAGCACTGTGGTACTGTGGTACTGTAGTACTGTGGTACTGTGGTACTGTAGTACTGTAGCACTGTGGTATTGTAGTACTGTGATACTGTAGTGCTGTGGTACTGTAGCACTGTGGTACTGTGGTACTGTAGCACTGTGGTACTGTGGTACTGTAGCACTGTGGTACTGTGGTACTGTAGCACTGTGGTACTGTGGTACTGTAGCACCGTGGTACTGTGGTACTGTAGCACCGTGGTACTGTGGTACTGTGGTACTGTGGTACTGTAGTACTGTGGTACTGTGGTACTGTGGCACTGTGGTACTGTGGTACTTTAGTGCTGTGGTACTGTAGACTGTAGCACTGTGGTACTGTAGTACTGTGGTACTGTGGTACTGTAGCACTGTGGTATTGTAGTACTGTAGTACTGTGGTACTATGGTACTGTAGTACTGTAGTACTGTAGTACTGTGGTACTGTAGTACTGTGGTACTGTGGTACTGTAGTACTGTGGTACTGTGGTACTGTAGCACTGTGGTACTGTGGTACTGTAGTACTGTGGTACTGTGGTTCTGTAGTACTGTAGCACTGTGGTATTGTAGTACTGTGATACTGTAGTGCTGTGGTACTGTAGCACTGTGGTACTGTGGTACTGTAGCACTGTGGTACTTTGGTACTGTAGCACTGTGGTACTGTGGTACTGTAGCACTGTGGTACTGTGGTACTGTAGTACTGTGGTACTGTGGTACTGTAGCACTGTGGTACTGTGGTACTGTGGTACTGTGGTACTGTGGTACTGTAGTACTGTGGTACTGTAGTACTGTGGTACTATAGCACTGTGGTACTGTGGTACTGTGGTACTGTGGTACTGTAGCACTGTGGTACTGTGGTACTGTAGCACTGTGGTACTGTGGTACTGTAGCACTGTGGTACTGTGGTACCGTGGTACTGTGGTATTTTAGTGCTGTGGTACTGTAGACTGTAGCACTGTGGTACTGTAGCACTGTGGTACTGTGGTACTGTGGTACTGTGGTACTTTAGTACTGTGGTACTGTAGACTGTAGCACTGTGGTACTGTAGTACTGTGGTACTGTGGTACTGTAGCACTGTGGTATTGTAGTACTGTAGTACTGTGGTACTATGGTACTGTAGTACTGTAGTACTGTAGTACTGTGGTACTGTAGTACTGTGGTACTGTGGTACTGTAGTACTGTGGTACTGTGGTACTGTAGCACTGTGGTACTGTGGTACTGTAGTACTGTGGTTCTGTAGTACTGTAGCACTGTGGTATTGTAGTACTGTGATACTGTAGTGCTGTGGTACTGTAGCACTGTGGTACTGTGGTACTGTAGCACTGTGGTACTGTGGTACTGTAGCACTGTGGTACTGTGGTACTGTAGCACTGTGGTACTGTGGTACTGTAGCACTGTGGTACTGTGGTACTGTAGTACTGTAGTACTGTGGTACTGTGGTACTGTAGTACTGTAGCACTGTGGAACTGTGGTACTGTGGTACTGTGGTACTGTGGTACTTTAGTGCTGTGGTACTGTAGACTGTAGCACTGTGGTACTGTAGTACTGTGGTACTGTGGTACTGTAGCACTGTGGTATTGTAGTACTGTAGTACTGTGGTACTATGGTACTGTAGTACTGTAGTACTGCAGTACTGTGGTACTGTAGTACTGTGGTACTGTGGTACTGTAGTACTGTGGTACTGTGGTACTGTAGCACTGTGGTACTGTGGTACTGTAGTACTGTGGTACTGTGGTTCTGTAGTACTGTAGCACTGTGGTATTGTAGTACTGTGATACTGTAGTGCTGTGGTACTGTAGCACTGTGGTACTGTGGTACTGTAGCACTGTGGTACTTTGGTACTGTAGCACTGTGGTACTGTGGTACTGTAGCACTGTGGTACTGTGGTACTGTAGCACTGTGGTACTGTGGTACTGTAGTACTGTGGTACTATGGTACTGTAGTACTGTAGTACTGTAGTACTGTGGTACTGTGGTACTGTGGTACTGTAGTACTGTGGTACTGTGGTACTGTAGCACTGTGGTACTGTGGTACTGTGGTACTGTGGTACTGTAGTACTGTGGTACTGTAGTACTGTGGTACTGTGGTACTATAGCACTGTGGTACTGTGGTACTGTGGTACTGTGGTACTGTAGCACTGTGGTACTGTGGTACTGTAGCACTGTGGTACTGTGGTACTGTAGCACTGTGGTACTGTGGTACCGTGGTACTGTGGTATTTTAGTGCTGTGGTACTGTAGACTGTAGCACTGTGGTACTGTAGCACTGTGGTACTGTGGTACTGTGGTACTGTGGTACTTTAGTACTGTGGTACTGTAGACTGTAGCACTGTGGTACTGTAGTACTGTGGTACTGTGGTACTGTAGCACTGTGGTATTGTAGTACTGTAGTACTGTGGTACTATGGTACTGTAGTACTGTAGTACTGTAGTACTGTGGTACTGTAGTACTTTGGTACTGTGGTACTGTAGTACTGTGGTACTGTGGTACTGTAGCACTGTGGTACTGTGGTACTGTAATACTGTGGTACTGTGGTACTGTAGTACTGTAGCACTGTGGTATTGTAGTACTGTGATACTGTAGTGCTGTGGTACTGTAGCACTGTGGTACTGTGGTACTGTAGCACTGTGGTACTGTGGTACTGTAGCACTGTGGTACTGTGGTACTGTAGCACTGTGGTACTGTGGTACTGTAGCACCGTGGTACTGTGGTACTGTAGCACCGTGGTACTGTGGTACTGTGGTACTGTGGTACTGTAGTACTGTGGTACTGTGGTACTGTAGTACTGTAGTACTGTGGTACTGTGGTACTGTAGTACTGTAGCACTGTGGAACTGTGGTACTGTGGCACTGTGGTACTGTGGTACTTTAGTGCTGTGGTACTGTAGACTGTAGCACTGTGGTACTGTAGTACTGTGGTACTGTGGTACTGTAGCACTGTGGTATTGTAGTACTGTAGTACTGTGGTACTATGGTACTGTAGTACTGTAGTACTGTAGTACTGTGGTACTGTAGTACTGTGGTACTGTGGTACTGTAGTACTGTGGTACTGTGGTACTGTAGCACTGTGGTACTGTGGTACTGTAGTACTGTGGTACTGTGGTTCTGTAGTACTGTAGCACTGTGGTATCGTAGTACTGTGATACTGTAGTGCTGTGGTACTGTAGCACTGTGGTACTGTGGTACTGTAGCACTGTGGTACTTTGGTACTGTAGCACTGTGGTACTGTGGTACTGTAGCACTGTGGTACTGTGGTACTGTAGTACTGTGGTACTGTGGTACTGTAGCACTGTGGTACTGTGGTACTGTGGTACTGTGGTACTGTGGTACTGTAGTACTGTGGTACTGTAGTACTGTGGTACTATAGCACTGTGGTACTGTGGTACTGTGGTACTGTGGTACTGTAGCACTGTGGTACTGTGGTACTGTAGCACTGTGGTACTGTGGTACTGTAGCACTGTGGTACTGTGGTACCGTGGTACTGTGGTATTTTAGTGCTGTGGTACTGTAGACTGTAGCACTGTGGTACTGTAGCACTGTGGTACTGTGGTACTGTGGTACTGTGGTACTTTAGTACTGTGGTACTGTAGACTGTAGCACTGTGGTACTGTAGTACTGTGGTACTGTGGTACTGTAGCACTGTGGTATTGTAGTACTGTAGTACTGTGGTACTATGGTACTGTAGTACTGTAGTACTGTAGTACTGTGGTACTGTAGTACTGTGGTACTGTGGTACTGTAGCACTGTGGTATTGTAGTACTGTGATACTGTAGTGCTGTGGTACTGTAGCACTGTGGTACTGTGGTACTGTAGCACTGTGGTACTGTGGTACTGTAGCACTGTGGTACTGTGGTACTGTAGCACTGTGGTACTGTGGTACTGTAGCACCGTGGTACTGTGGTACTGTAGCACCGTGGTACTGTGGTACTGTGGTACTGTGGTACTGTAGTACTGTGGTACTGTGGTACTGTAGTACTGTAGTACTGTGGTACTGTGGTACTGTAGTACTGTAGCACTGTGGAACTGTGGTACTGTGGTACTGTGGTACTGTGGTACTTTAGTGCTGTGGTACTGTAGACTGTAGCACTGTGGTACTGTAGTACTGTGGTACTGTGGTACTGTAGCACTGTGGTATTGTAGTACTGTAGTACTGTGGTACTATGGTACTGTAGTACTGTAGTACTGTAGTACTGTGGTACTGTAGTACTGTGGTACTGTGGTACTCTAGTACTGTGGTACTGTGGTACTGTAGCACTGTGGTACTGTGGTACTGTAGTACTGTGGTACTGTGGTTCTGTAGTACTGTAGCACTGTGGTATTGTAGTACTGTGATACTGTAGTGCTGTGGTACTGTAGCACTGTGGTACTGTGGTACTGTAGCACTGTGGTACTTTGGTACTGTAGCACTGTGGTACTGTGGTACTGTAGCACTGTGGTACTGTGGTACTGTAGCACTGTGGTACTGTGGTACTGTAGCACTGTGGTACTGTGGTACTGTAGCACTGTGGTACTGTGGTACTGTAGCACTGTGGTACTGTGGTACTGTAGTACTGTGGTACTATGGTACTGTAGTACTGTAGTACTGTAGTACTGTGGTACTGTGGTACTGTGGTACTGTAGTACTGTGGTACTGTGGTACTGTAGCACTGTGGTACTGTGGTACTGTGGTACTGTGGTACTGTAGTACTGTGGTACTGTAGTACTGTGGTACTGTGGTACTATAGCACTGTGGTACTGTGGTACTGTGGTACTGTGGTACTGTAGCACTGTGGTACTGTGGTACTGTAGCACTGTGGTACTGTGGTACTGTAGCACTGTGGTACTGTGGTACCGTGGTACTGTGGTATTTTAGTGCTGTGGTACTGTAGACTGTAGCACTGTGGTACTGTAGCACTGTGGTACTGTGGTACTGTGGTACTGTGGTACTTTAGTACTGTGGTACTGTAGACTGTAGCACTGTGGTACTGTAGTACTGTGGTACTGTGGTACTGTAGCACTGTGGTATTGTAGTACTGTAGTACTGTGGTACTATGGTACTGTAGTACTGTAGTACTGTAGTACTGTGGTACTGTAGTACTTTGGTACTGTGGTACTGTAGTACTGTGGTACTGTGGTACTGTAGCACTGTGGTACTGTGGTACTGTAGTACTGTGGTACTGTGGTACTGTAGTACTGTAGCACTGTGGTATTGTAGTACTGTGATACTGTAGTGCTGTGGTACTGTAGCACTGTGGTACTGTGGTACTGTAGCACTGTGGTACTGTGGTACTGTAGCACTGTGGTACTGTGGTACTGTAGCACTGTGGTACTGTGGTACTGTAGCACCGTGGTACTGTGGTACTGTAGCACCGTGGTACTGTGGTACTGTGGTACTGTGGTACTGTAGTACTGTGGTACTGTGGTACTGTAGTACTGTAGTACTGTGGTACTGTGGTACTGTAGTACTGTAGCACTGTGGAACTGTGGTACTGTGGCACTGTGGTACTGTGGTACTTTAGTGCTGTGGTACTGTAGACTGTAGCACTGTGGTACTGTAGTACTGTGGTACTGTGGTACTGTAGCACTGTGGTATTGTAGTACTGTAGTACTGTGGTACTATGGTACTGTAGTACTGTAGTACTGTAGTACTGTGGTACTGTAGTACTGTGGTACTGTGGTACTGTAGTACTGTGGTACTGTGGTACTGTAGCACTGTGGTACTGTGGTACTGTAGTACTGTGGTACTGTGGTTCTGTAGTACTGTAGCACTGTGGTATCGTAGTACTGTGATACTGTAGTGCTGTGGTACTGTAGCACTGTGGTACTGTGGTACTGTAGCACTGTGGTACTTTGGTACTGTAGCACTGTGGTACTGTGGTACTGTAGCACTGTGGTACTGTGGTACTGTAGTACTGTGGTACTGTGGTACTGTAGCACTGTGGTACTGTGGTACTGTGGTACTGTGGTACTGTGGTACTGTAGTACTGTGGTACTGTAGTACTGTGGTACTATAGCACTGTGGTACTGTGGTACTGTGGTACTGTGGTACTGTAGCACTGTGGTACTGTGGTACTGTAGCACTGTGGTACTGTGGTACTGTAGCACTGTGGTACTGTGGTACCGTGGTACTGTGGTATTTTAGTGCTGTGGTACTGTAGACTGTAGCACTGTGGTACTGTAGCACTGTGGTACTGTGGTACTGTGGTACTGTGGTACTTTAGTACTGTGGTACTGTAGACTGTAGCACTGTGGTACTGTAGTACTGTGGTACTGTGGTACTGTAGCACTGTGGTATTGTAGTACTGTAGTACTGTGGTACTATGGTACTGTAGTACTGTAGTACTGTAGTACTGTGGTACTGTAGTACTGTGGTACTGTGGTACTGTAGCACTGTGGTATTGTAGTACTGTGATACTGTAGTGCTGTGGTACTGTAGCACTGTGGTACTGTGGTACTGTAGCACTGTGGTACTGTGGTACTGTGGTACTGTGGTACTGTAGCACTGTGGTACTGTGGTACTGTAGCACCGTGGTACTGTGGTACTGTAGCACCGTGGTACTGTGGTACTGTGGTACTGTGGTACTGTAGTACTGTGGTACTGTGGTACTGTAGTACTGTAGTACTGTGGTACTGTGGTACTGTAGTACTGTAGCACTGTGGAACTGTGGTACTGTGGTACTGTGGTACTGTGGTACTTTAGTGCTGTGGTACTGTAGACTGTAGCACTGTGGTACTGTAGTACTGTGGTACTGTGGTACTGTAGCACTGTGGTATTGTAGTACTGTAGTACTGTGGTACTATGGTACTGTAGTACTGTAGTACTGTAGTACTGTGGTACTGTAGTACTGTGGTACTGTGGTACTCTAGTACTGTGGTACTGTGGTACTGTAGCACTGTGGTACTGTGGTACTGTAGTACTGTGGTACTGTGGTTCTGTAGTACTGTAGCACTGTGGTATTGTAGTACTGTGATACTGTAGTGCTGTGGTACTGTAGCACTGTGGTACTGTGGTACTGTAGCACTGTGGTACTTTGGTACTGTAGCACTGTGGTACTGTGGTACTGTAGCACTGTGGTACTGTGGTACTGTAGCACTGTGGTACTGTGGTACTGTAGCACTGTGGTACTGTGGTACTGTAGCACTGTGGTACTGTGGTACTGTAGCACCGTGGTACTGTGGTACTGTAGTACTGTGGTACTGTGGTACTGTAGTACTGTAGTACTGTGGTACTGTGGTACTGTAGCACTGTGGTACTGTGGTACTGTAGTACTGTGGTACTGTGGTTCTGTAGTACTGTAGCACTGTGGTATTGTAGTACTGTGATACTGTAGTGCTGTGGTACTGTAGCACTGTGGTACTGTGGTACTGTAGCACTGTGGTACTGTGGTACTGTAGCACTGTGGTACTGTGGTACTATAGCACTGTGGTACTGTGGTACTGTAGCACCGTGGTACTGTGGTACTGTAGCACCGTGGTACTGTGGTACTGTGGTACTGTGGTACTGTAGCACTGTGGTACTGTGGTACTGTAGTACTGTGGTACTGTGGTACTGTAGTACTGTAGTACTGTGGTACTGTGGTACTGTAGTACTGTAGCACTGTGGAACTGTGGTACTGTGGTACTGTGGTACTGTGGTACTGTGGTACTTTAGTGCTGTGGTACTGTAGACTGTAGCACTGTGGTACTGTAGTACTGTGGTACTGTGGTACTGTAGCACTGTGGTATTGTAGTACTGTAGTACTGTGGTACTATGGTACTGTAGTACTGTAGTACTGTAGTACTGTGGTACTGTAGTACTGTGGTACTGTGGTACTGTAGTACTGTGGTACTGCGGTACTGTAGCACTGTGGTACTGTGGTACTGTAGTACTGTGGTACTGTGGTTCTGTAGTACTGTAGCACTGTGGTATTGTAGTACTGTGATACTGTAGTGCTGTGGTACTGTAGCACTGTGGTACTGTGGTACTGTAGCACTGTGGTACTTTGGTACTGTAGCACTGTGGTACTGTGGTACTGTAGCACTGTGGTCCTGTGGTACTGTAGCACTGTGGTACTGTGGTACTGTAGCATTGTGGTACTGTGGTACTGTAGCACTGTGGTACTGTGGTACTGTAGCACCGTGGTACTGTGGTACTGTGGTACTGTGGTACTGTAGCACTGTGGTACTGTGGTACTGTAGTACTGTGGTACTGTGGTACTGTAGTACTGTAGTACTGTGGTACTGTGGTACTGTAGCACTGTGGTACTGTGGTACTGTAGTACTGTAGCACTGTGGAACTGTGGTACTGTGGTACTGTGGTACTGTGGTACTGTGGTACTTTAGTGCTGTGGTACTGTAGACTGTAGCACTGTGGTACTGTAGTACTGTGGTACTGTGGTACTGTAGCACTGTGGTATTGTAGTACTGTAGTACTGTGGTACTATGGTACTGTAGTACTGTAGTACTGTAGTACTGTGGTACTGTAGTACTGTGGTACTGTGGTACTGTAGTACTGTGGTACTGTGGTACTGTAGCACTGTGGTACTGTGGTACTGTAGTACTGTGGTACTGTGGTTCTGTAGTACTGTAGCACTGTGGTATTGTAGTACTGTGATACTGTAGTGCTGTGGTACTGTAGCACTGTGGTACTGTGGTACTGTAGCACTGTGGTACTGTGGTACTGTAGCACTGTGGTACTGTGGTACTGTAGCACTGTGGTACTGTGGTACTGTAGCACTGTGGTACTGTGGTACTGTGGTACTGTAGCACTGTGGTACTGTGGTACTGTAGTACTGTGGTACTGTGGTACTGTAGTACTGTAGTACTGTGGTACTGTGGTACTGTAGCACTGTGGTACTGTGGTACTGTAGTACTGTAGCACTGTGGAACTGTGGTACTGTGGTACTGTGGTACTGTAGTACTGTAGCACTGTGGTACTGTGGTACTTTAGTGCTGTGGTACTGTAGACTGTAGCACTGTGGTACTGTAGTACTGTGGTATTGTAGTACTGTAGTACTGTGGTACTATGGTACTGTAGTACTGTAGTACTGTAGTACTGTGGTACTGTAGTACTGTGGTACTATGGTACTGTAGTACTGTGGTACTGTAGTACTGTGGTACTGTGGTACTGTGGTACTGTAGTACTGTGGTACTGTGGTACTGTAGCACTGTGGTACTGTGGTACTGTGGTACTGTGGTACTGTGGTCCTGTTGTACTGTGGTACTGTAGTACTGTGGTACTGTGGTACTATAGCACTGTGGTACTGTGGTACTGTGGTACTGTGGTACTGTAGCACTGTGGTACTGTGGTACTGTAGCACTGTGGTACTGTGGTACTGTAGCACTGTGGTACTGTGGTACCGTGGTACTGTGGTATTTTAGTGCTGTGGTACTGTAGACTGTAGCACTGTGGTACTGTAGCACTGTGGTACTGTGGTACTGTGGTACTGTGGTACTTTAGTACTGTGGTACTGTAGACTGTAGCACTGTGGTACTGTAGTACTGTGGTACTGTTGGACTGTAGCACTGTGGTATTGTAGTACTGTAGTACTGTGGTACTATGGTACTGTAGTACTGTAGTACTGTAGTATTGTGGTACTGTAGTACTTTGGTACTGTGGTACTGTAGTACTGTGGTACTGTGGTACTGTAGCACTGTGGTACTGTGGTACTGTAGTACTGTGGTACTGTGGTACTGTAGTACTGTAGCACTGTGGTATTGTAGTACTGTGATACTGTAGTGCTGTGGTACTGTAGCACTGTGGTACTGTGGTACTGTAGCACTGTGGTACTGTGGTACTGTAGCACTGTGGTACTGTGGTACTGTAGCACTGTGGTACTGTGGTACTGTAGCACCGTGGTACTGTGGTACTGTAGCACCGTGGTACTGTGGTACTGTGGTACTGTGGTACTGTAGTACTGTGGTACTGTGGTACTGTAGTACTGTAGTACTGTGGTACTGTGGTACTGTAGTACTGTAGCACTGTGGAACTGTGGTACTGTGGCACTGTGGTACTGTGGTACTTTAGTGCTGTGGTACTGTAGACTGTAGCACTGTGGTACTGTAGTACTGTGGTACTGTGGTACTGTAGCACTGTGGTATTGTAGTACTGTAGTACTGTGGTACTATGGTACTGTAGTACTGTAGTACTGTAGTACTGTGGTACTGTAGTACTGTGGTACTGTGGTACTGTAGTACTGTGGTACTGTGGTACTGTAGCACTGTGGTACTGTGGTACTGTAGTACTGTGGTACTGTGGTTCTGTAGTACTGTAGCACTGTGGTATCGTAGTACTGTGATACTGTAGTGCTGTGGTACTGTAGCACTGTGGTACTGTGGTACTGTAGCACTGTGGTACTTTGGTACTGTAGCACTGTGGTACTGTGGTACTGTAGCACTGTGGTACTGTGGTACTGTAGTACTGTGGTACTGTGGTACTGTAGCACTGTGGTACTGTGGTACTGTGGTACTGTGGTACTGTGGTACTGTAGTACTGTGGTACTGTAGTACTGTGGTACTATAGCACTGTGGTACTGTGGTACTGTGGTACTGTGGTACTGTAGCACTGTGGTACTGTGGTACTGTAGCACTGTGGTACTGTGGTACTGTAGCACTGTGGTACTGTGGTACCGTGGTACTGTGGTATTTTAGTGCTGTGGTACTGTAGACTGTAGCACTGTGGTACTGTAGCACTGTGGTACTGTGGTACTGTGGTACTGTGGTACTTTAGTACTGTGGTACTGTAGACTGTAGCACTGTGGTACTGTAGTACTGTGGTACTGTGGTACTGTAGCACTGTGGTATTGTAGTACTGTAGTACTGTGGTACTATGGTACTGTAGTACTGTAGTACTGTAGTACTGTGGTACTGTAGTACTGTGGTACTGTGGTACTGTAGCACTGTGGTATTGTAGTACTGTGATACTGTAGTGCTGTGGTACTGTAGCACTGTGGTACTGTGGTACTGTAGCACTGTGGTACTGTGGTACTGTGGTACTGTGGTACTGTAGCACTGTGGTACTGTGGTACTGTAGCACCGTGGTACTGTGGTACTGTAGCACCGTGGTACTGTGGTACTGTGGTACTGTGGTACTGTAGTACTGTGGTACTGTGGTACTGTAGTACTGTAGTACTGTGGTACTGTGGTACTGTAGTACTGTAGCACTGTGGAACTGTGGTACTGTGGTACTGTGGTACTGTGGTACTTTAGTGCTGTGGTACTGTAGACTGTAGCACTGTGGTACTGTAGTACTGTGGTACTGTGGTACTGTAGCACTGTGGTATTGTAGTACTGTAGTACTGTGGTACTATGGTACTGTAGTACTGTAGTACTGTAGTACTGTGGTACTGTAGTACTGTGGTACTGTGGTACTCTAGTACTGTGGTACTGTGGTACTGTAGCACTGTGGTACTGTGGTACTGTAGTACTGTGGTACTGTGGTTCTGTAGTACTGTAGCACTGTGGTATTGTAGTACTGTGATACTGTAGTGCTGTGGTACTGTAGCACTGTGGTACTGTGGTACTGTAGCACTGTGGTACTTTGGTACTGTAGCACTGTGGTACTGTGGTACTGTAGCACTGTGGTACTGTGGTACTGTAGCACTGTGGTACTGTGGTACTGTAGCACTGTGGTACTGTGGTACTGTAGCACTGTGGTACTGTGGTACTGTAGCACCGTGGTACTGTGGTACTGTAGTACTGTGGTACTGTGGTACTGTAGTACTGTAGTACTGTGGTACTGTGGTACTGTAGCACTGTGGTACTGTGGTACTGTAGTACTGTGGTACTGTGGTTCTGTAGTACTGTAGCACTGTGGTATTGTAGTACTGTGATACTGTAGTGCTGTGGTACTGTAGCACTGTGGTACTGTGGTACTGTAGCACTGTGGTACTGTGGTACTGTAGCACTGTGGTACTGTGGTACTATAGCACTGTGGTACTGTGGTACTGTAGCACCGTGGTACTGTGGTACTGTAGCACCGTGGTACTGTGGTACTGTGGTACTGTGGTACTGTAGCACTGTGGTACTGTGGTACTGTAGTACTGTGGTACTGTGGTACTGTAGTACTGTAGTACTGTGGTACTGTGGTACTGTAGTACTGTAGCACTGTGGAACTGTGGTACTGTGGTACTGTGGTACTGTGGTACTGTGGTACTTTAGTGCTGTGGTACTGTAGACTGTAGCACTGTGGTACTGTAGTACTGTGGTACTGTGGTACTGTAGCACTGTGGTATTGTAGTACTGTAGTACTGTGGTACTATGGTACTGTAGTACTGTAGTACTGTAGTACTGTGGTACTGTAGTACTGTGGTACTGTGGTACTGTAGTACTGTGGTACTGCGGTACTGTAGCACTGTGGTACTGTGGTACTGTAGTACTGTGGTACTGTGGTTCTGTAGTACTGTAGCACTGTGGTATTGTAGTACTGTGATACTGTAGTGCTGTGGTACTGTAGCACTGTGGTACTGTGGTACTGTAGCACTGTGGTACTTTGGTACTGTAGCACTGTGGTACTGTGGTACTGTAGCACTGTGGTCCTGTGGTACTGTAGCACTGTGGTACTGTGGTACTGTAGCATTGTGGTACTGTGGTACTGTAGCACTGTGGTACTGTGGTACTGTAGCACCGTGGTACTGTGGTACTGTGGTACTGTGGTACTGTAGCACTGTGGTACTGTGGTACTGTAGTACTGTGGTACTGTGGTACTGTAGTACTGTAGTACTGTGGTACTGTGGTACTGTAGCACTGTGGTACTGTGGTACTGTAGTACTGTAGCACTGTGGAACTGTGGTACTGTGGTACTGTGGTACTGTGGTACTGTGGTACTTTAGTGCTGTGGTACTGTAGACTGTAGCACTGTGGTACTGTAGTACTGTGGTACTGTGGTACTGTAGCACTGTGGTATTGTAGTACTGTAGTACTGTGGTACTATGGTACTGTAGTACTGTAGTACTGTAGTACTGTGGTACTGTAGTACTGTGGTACTGTGGTACTGTAGTACTGTGGTACTGTGGTACTGTAGCACTGTGGTACTGTGGTACTGTAGTACTGTGGTACTGTGGTTCTGTAGTACTGTAGCACTGTGGTATTGTAGTACTGTGATACTGTAGTGCTGTGGTACTGTAGCACTGTGGTACTGTGGTACTGTAGCACTGTGGTACTGTGGTACTGTAGCACTGTGGTACTGTGGTACTGTAGCACTGTGGTACTGTGGTACTGTAGCACTGTGGTACTGTGGTACTGTGGTACTGTAGCACTGTGGTACTGTGGTACTGTAGTACTGTGGTACTGTGGTACTGTAGTACTGTAGTACTGTGGTACTGTGGTACTGTAGCACTGTGGTACTGTGGTACTGTAGTACTGTAGCACTGTGGAACTGTGGTACTGTGGTACTGTGGTACTGTAGTACTGTAGCACTGTGGTACTGTGGTACTTTAGTGCTGTGGTACTGTAGACTGTAGCACTGTGGTACTGTAGTACTGTGGTATTGTAGTACTGTAGTACTGTGGTACTATGGTACTGTAGTACTGTAGTACTGTAGTACTGTGGTACTGTAGTACTGTGGTACTATGGTACTGTAGTACTGTGGTACTGTAGTACTGTGGTACTGTGGTACTGTGGTACTGTAGTACTGTGGTACTGTGGTACTGTAGCACTGTGGTACTGTGGTACTGTGGTACTGTGGTACTGTGGTCCTGTTGTACTGTGGTACTGTAGTACTGTGGTACTGTGGTACTATAGCACTGTGGTACTGTGGTACTGTGGTACTGTGGTACTGTAGCACTGTGGTACTGTGGTACTGTAGCACTGTGGTACTGTGGTACTGTAGCACTGTGGTACTGTGGTACCGTGGTACTGTGGTATTTTAGTGCTGTGGTACTGTAGACTGTAGCACTGTGGTACTGTAGCACTGTGGTACTGTGGTACTGTGGTACTGTGGTACTTTAGTACTGTGGTACTGTAGACTGTAGCACTGTGGTACTGTAGTACTGTGGTACTGTTGGACTGTAGCACTGTGGTATTGTAGTACTGTAGTACTGTGGTACTATGGTACTGTAGTACTGTAGTACTGTAGTATTGTGGTACTGTAGTATTTTGGTACTGTGGTACTGTAGTACTGTGGTACTGTGGTACTGTAGCACTGTGGTACTGTGGTACTGTAGTACTGTGGTACTGTGGTACTGTAGTACTGTAGCACTGTGGTATTGTAGTACTGTGATACTGTAGTGCTGTGGTACTGTAGCACTGTGGTACTGTGGTACTGTAGCACTGTGGTACTGTGGTACTGTAGCACTGTGGTACTGTGGTACTGTAGCACTGTGGTACTGTGGTACTGTAGCACCGTGGTACTGTGGTACTGTAGCACCGTGGTACTGTGGTACTGTGGTACTGTGGTACTGTAGTACTGTGGTACTGTGGTACTGTAGTACTGTAGTACTGTGGTACTGTGGTACTGTAGTACTGTAGCACTGTGGAACTGTGGTACTGTGGCACTGTGGTACTGTGGTACTTTAGTGCTGTGGTACTGTAGACTGTAGCACTGTGGTACTGTAGTACTGTGGTACTGTGGTACTGTAGCACTGTGGTATTGTAGTACTGTAGTACTGTGGTACTATGGTACTGTAGTACTGTAGTACTGTAGTACTGTGGTACTGTAGTACTGTGGTACTGTGGTACTGTAGTACTGTGGTACTGTGGTACTGTAGCACTGTGGTACTGTGGTACTGTAGTACTGTGGTACTGTGGTTCTGTAGTACTGTAGCACTGTGGTATTGTAGTACTGTGATACTGTAGTGCTGTGGTACTGTAGCACTGTGGTACTGTGGTACTGTAGCACTGTGGTACTTTGGTACTGTAGCACTGTGGTACTGTGGTACTGTAGCACTGTGGTACTGTGGTACTGTAGTACTGTGGTACTGTGGTACTGTAGCACTGTGGTACTGTGGTACTGTGGTACTGTGGTACTGTGGTACTGTAGTACTGTGGTACTGTAGTACTGTGGTACTATAGCACTGTGGTACTGTGGTACTGTGGTACTGTGGTACTGTAGCACTGTGGTACTGTGGTACTGTAGCACTGTGGTACTGTGGTACTGTAGCACTGTGGTACTGTGGTACCGTGGTACTGTGGTATTTTAGTGCTGTGGTACTGTAGACTGTAGCACTGTGGTACTGTAGCACTGTGGTACTGTGGTACTGTGGTACTGTGGTACTTTAGTACTGTGGTACTGTAGACTGTAGCACTGTGGTACTGTAGTACTGTGGTACTGTGGTACTGTAGCACTGTGGTATTGTAGTACTGTAGTACTGTGGTACTATGGTACTGTAGTACTGTAGTACTGTAGTACTGTGGTACTGTAGTACTGTGGTACTGTGGTACTGTAGTACTGTGGTACTGTGGTACTGTAGCACTGTGGTACTGTGGTACTGTAGTACTGTGGTACTGTGGTTCTGTAGTACTGTAGCACTGTGGTATTGTAGTACTGTGATACTGTAGTGCTGTGGTACTGTAGCACTGTGGTACTGTGGTACTGTAGCACTGTGGTACTGTGGTACTGTAGCACTGTGGTACTGTGGTACTGTAGCACTGTGGTACTGTGGTACTGTAGCACTGTGGTACTGTGGTACTGTAGTACTGTAGTACTGTGGTACTGTGGTACTGTAGTACTGTAGCACTGTGGAACTGTGGTACTGTGGTACTGTGGTACTGTGGTACTTTAGTGCTGTGGTACTGTAGACTGTAGCACTGTGGTACTGTAGTACTGTGGTACTGTGGTACTGTAGCACTGTGGTATTGTAGTACTGTAGTACTGTGGTACTATGGTACTGTAGTACTGTAGTACTGCAGTACTGTGGTACTGTAGTACTGTGGTACTGTGGTACTGTAGTACTGTGGTACTGTGGTACTGTAGCACTGTGGTACTGTGGTACTGTAGTACTGTGGTACTGTGGTTCTGTAGTACTGTAGCACTGTGGTATTGTAGTACTGTGATACTGTAGTGCTGTGGTACTGTAGCACTGTGGTACTGTGGTACTGTAGCACTGTGGTACTTTGGTACTGTAGCACTGTGGTACTGTGGTACTGTAGCACTGTGGTACTGTGGTACTGTAGCACTGTGGTACTGTGGTACTGTAGCACTGTGGTACTGTGGTACTGTAGCACTGTGGTACTGTGGTACTGTAGCACCGTGGTACTGTGGTACTGTAGTACTGTGGTACTGTGGTACTGTAGTACTGTAGTACTGTGGTACTGTGGTACTGTAGCACTGTGGTACTGTGGTACTGTAGTACTGTAGCACTGTGGAACTGTGGTACTGTGGTACTGTGGTACTGTGGTACTGTGGTACTTTAGTGCTGTGGTACTGTAGACTGTAGCACTGTGGTACTGTAGTACTGTGGTACTGTGGTACTGTAGCACTGTGGTATTGTAGTACTGTAGTACTGTGGTACTATGGTACTGTAGTACTGTAGTACTGTAGTACTGTGGTACTGTAGTACTGTGGTACTGTGGTACTGTAGTACTGTGGTACTGTGGTACTGTAGCACTGTGGTACTGTGGTACTGTAGTATTGTAGTACTGTGATACTGTAGTGCTGTGGTACTGTAGCACTGTGTTACTGTGGTACTGTAGCACTGTGGTACTGTGGTACTGTAGCACTGTGGTACTGTGGTACTGTAGCACTGTGGTACTGTGGTACTGTGGTACTGTAGCACTGTGGTACTGTGGTACTGTAGTACTGTGGTACTGTGGTACTGTGGTACTGTAGCACTGTGGTACTGTGGTACTGTAGTACTGTAGCACTGTGGAACTGTGGTACTGTGGTACTGTGGTACTGTAGTACTGTAGCACTGTGGTACTGTGGTACTGTAGTACTGCAGCACTGTGGAACTGTGGAACTGTGGTACTGTGGTACTGTGGTACTGTGGTACTGTCGTACTGTAGCACTGTGGAACTGTGGTACAGTGGTACTGTGGTACTGTAGTACTGTAGCACTGTGGAACTGTGGTACTGTGGTATTGTAGCAGATGATATTTCTTATAAATGAGATGTATTGCACTTCAATTTAATAAAGATTCCCAATAAACAAAGTCAGATTGCTTGCCCCATTTGCTGCAGATATTTCCCATAACAATAATGTCAGTGGCTGAATGCTCCACAAGTTGCATCAAAACATAGAAACATAGAAAATAGGTGCAGGAGTAAGCCATTTGGCCCTTCGTGCCTGCACCACCATTCAATGAGTCCATGGCTGAACATGCAACTTCAGTACCCCATTCCTGTTTTCTCTCCATACCCCTTGATCCCTTTAGCCATAAGGGCCACATCTAACTCCCTTTTGAATATATCTAACGAACTGGCCTGAACAATTTTCTGTGGTAGAGAATTCCACAGGTTCACAATTCTCTGAGTGAAGAAGTTTCTCCTCATCTCGGTCTTAAATGACTTACCCCTTATCCTTACACTGTGACCCCTGGTTCTGGACTTCCCCAACATCAGGAACATTCTTCCTGCATCTAACCTGTCCAATCCCGTCAGAATTTTACATGCTTCTATGAGATCCCCTCTCATTCTTCTAAATTCCAGTGCATATAAGCCTAGTCGATCCAGTTTTTCTTCAGATGTCAGTCCTGCCATCCTGGGAATCAGTCTGGTGAACCTTCGTTGCACTCCCTCGATAGAAAGAATGTCCTTCCTCAGATTAGGAGACCAAAACTGTACACAATATTCAAGGTGTGGCCTCACCAAGGCCCTGTACAACTGCAGTAAGACCTCCCTGCCCCTGTACTCAAATCCTCTCGCTATGAAGGCCAACATACCACTTGCCTTCTTCACCGCCTGCTGTACCTGCATGCCACCTTTCAATGACTGATATACCATGACACTCAGGTCTCATTGCACCTCCCCTTTTCCTAATCTGTCACCATTCAGATAATAATCTGCCTTCGTGTTTTTGCCTAGACAGTGCATCGCTGTCCATAACTGGGATTGATTTCAGGCACATAATTTGTAGGTAACTATCTTCAACTCAGTGGATTTTGCTGGAGAAATCACCCTGCTGTTACCGGAAGATGTTGCTGTAGTTTTGGTCATGAACTCTGTTTGCAGCAGTTCATCGAGACCCTTTTTAAAAAGACTCTGTAGACTGTTTACTGTTTACATGGATTGCTTTTGTTGAGTACAGGTGCAATCGTCCTGATTCCGGAACTTTCTGGATTCTGAGAATCCGAAAAGTTCCGGAATTGGGATGATCGGTGGCAGGGTTGTCCACCTGACATGTGCTATTAATTCACCCAACGTCTCAAAGCAGCTTTGTCTCTTTGCCAACAGACATATGCTACTTCTTGCATATAGCAAAGAGTGTTGGTGCTTAGCACATAGGTGTAAAAAGCATGCACTTGTCCCATGTGCAACAAGAGCAGTGGATTTCCTTGTATATTGCAAGGTCCACCTATTACCGTATTAGTGCCATGTTCCTGCATGGATTACTGCAGAAATGAACTATCCGGCCCAACAGCAGAATAAGGAGCGCATGCTGAGCCTTAAAGGGCAATTGACTAGTTTTAAAAGGAGGAAAATTTGGTATTTTCTTTTGTGGTCAGCAGACATAACCCTTCATTCACACTTACCTGTTATGTATGTAATAACTCGATAGACTGAATACTGTAAACTCACACAGGCGCAAACCTGTCTCAACTTTATTCAGGCCCAAAGTGCCCACATTACATGGTGGCTTGCCTTTTATACCTGGACCGCAAACATGTGCATACAGCCCAATGGCCTCCAACAGTGGTGCCCCCTGGTGGCTAGTAACCCCAAGCATACATACATGACAACATCCCCCTTCAAGAGCTTAGTATCAGTCATTTTACAAGTTAAGACGGTCCGGGGCTTTCCGCTCACAAATTGATCGTCTCAGTTCAACTCCAGTTCTGGGCGAGCGTTCTGAGTCAGTTATGACTGGGGGCTGGGTAGCCGATCTGATGGAAGTGGCAATGACCATGTCAGAGATTGAAAGTCCAGATTCATTGATGATGGCGGAGTCCTCTGATGAATGAATATAGGTTGGTTGGTCACTGATCGTATCTTCCTCAACTTGTTCCAGTTCATCCGTGTGCCGCAGCTTTATCTTCTCAACATGTTTCCTGTATGTTTGCCCATTCTTGAGCATGACAATAAACACTCTGTTACCCTCCTTGGCCATAACAGTACCGGCGACCCACATAGGACCTTGACCATAATTTAGCACATACACAGGATCATTAACAGAGATGTCGCGTGACACAGCAGCATGATCATGATACCACTGCTGATTTTGACGTCTGTTTTCAACACGATCGTTCAAGTCAGGATGGACGAGAGAGAGCTTGGTCTTGAGACCTTTCTTCATCAATAGTTCAGCAGGGGAGACCCCGGTAAGCGAGATTCCGCTGGTACTTTGCTTAGCTGCATGCAAGTGTTGCACTGATGCATACATGATTCCAGATCAGAGTCAATTCCAGGCCACCATACATGAGACTGCCGATGGCTTTCATCATGAGAATACTTGGATGAGTGCTGTGTCGATCATGTGCAAATTTCTCTCTGCCTTTCTTAGGCATAACAACACGATTACCCCACAGTAAACAATCTGACTGAATGGATAGTTCGTCTTTGCGAAGGTTGTAAGGTTTGTCTCATCACATATTTCCTTAGGTATAGCAGACCAATCACCACTAAGGACACAATGTTTTACAACCGATAAAATCAGGTCCTGTGTGGTCCAGGTCCGAACTTGTTGAACAGTGACAGGGATTCCTTCACTCTCAAAGGCATCCATAACTAACAGTAGATCTGCAGGTTGTGGCATCTCCACCTCCAGCAAAGGCAGACGGCTCAGTGCATCTGCACAATTCTCAGTGCCAGGTCTATGGCGAATGGCATAATCATAGGCAGATAATAGCAGCGCCCACCTCTGGATGCGGGACGATGCATTGGTATTGATATTTTGTTTTCCGAAAACAATGAAATGAGTGGCTTGTGATCCGTTTCAGTTCAAACCGAAGACCAAACAGGTACTGATGTATCTTTTTAACCCCATACACGCAGGCTAAAGCTTCATTTTCTACCATGCTGTAGGTTCTTTCCGCCTTTGACAAACTTTTCGAAGCATACGCAACAGGTTGTAGTTTACTCGACTCATTAGCTTGTTGGAGCATGCAGCCAACCTCATATGATGAAGCATCACAGGTCAATACTAGACACTTACACAGATCATAATGTACCAGCAACTTGTTAGCGCAAAGCAGATTTGTAGCTTTCTCAAAAGCTCTATCTTGAGATACACTCCAAACCCAGTAGTCGCCTTTTATGAGCAGCATGTGCAGTGGCTCTAATAAAGTGCTCAATCTAGTTAAGAAATAACCAAAGTAGCTGAGTAGACAAAGGAACGAACGCAGCTCCATCACATTCTGAGGCCTGGGTGCATTTTTGATGGTCTTGGTTTTTGAGTCCGTAGGCCTGATGCCATCAGCAGCAATCTTCCTCCCCAGAAATTCGACTTCCGGTGCCATGAAGACGCACTTCGAACGTTTCAGCCTGAGTCCCACTTTGTCCAGACGAAGTAGAACCTCTTCAAGGTTGTTGAGGTGTTCAGCAGTGTCACGACCTGTGACCAGAATGTCATCTTGAAACATGACGGTTCTCGGGACGGACCTCAGTAGACTCGCCATGTTCCTCTGAGATATGGCTGCAGCCAAGCGAATTCAAAAAGGACGCCCGTTGTAGGTAAACAGTCCATTATGAATGTTGATGCACGTGAGTTTCTTCGACATGTCGATGAGCTCCTGTGTCATATAGGCCGACATCAGATCCAGTTTCGTGAACAACTTCCCAGCGGCTAGCATTGCAAACAGGTCATCAGCCTTCGGTAATGGGTACTGATCCTATTTCAAAAATCGGTTGACTGTAACCTTGTAGCCTCCACAAATGCTGACAGTGCCATCACTCTTCAACACAGGAACAATGGGACTGGCCCATTCGTTAAATTCAACCGGTCATATGACCCCTTCAAGTTGGAGTCTGTCCAGCTCAATTTCGACCTTCTCCTTCATCGTGTACAGAACTGCCCGAGCTTTGTGATGATGGGTCTTGCACCCGCGTCCAGGTGAATCTGCACCTTGGCTCCCGTGAAATTGCCGATGCTCGGTTCAAACAGCGAGGGAATCTTGCTCAGCACTTGAGCACACGAAGTGTCATCCACTGATGACAACACTTTGATATCGTTCGAATTCCATTTGATTTTTTCGAGCCAATTCCTGCCGAACAGCATTGGACCATTTCTTGGAATGATCCATAACGGTAGATCATGAAGCACATCATTATACGACACCTTGACTGCTGCACTGCCAATCACCGGTATGAGTTCTTTGGTGTAAGTACACAACTTGGCATTGACTGGACTCAGCTTAGGCTTCACAGCCATAGTATCCCACAGCTTGTCGAATGTCCTTTGGCTCATTATCGACTGACTCGCACCCGTGTCCAATTCCATCAATACCGGCACGCCATTTAGTTTCACATTAACCATTATCGGTTGGCTCTTTGTCAGGAACGAATATAGACCATACACTTCCTCCTCGGGTATCTTGGGTTGCATATCCAGGTCCACGCTGGACTGGTCGTCATCATCCACGTGGTGAGTCGCAGCTCGCTTGCTCAGTTGTGGACACATTCGCTGAAGATGCCCCACTTTCGAACAACCTTTATAGATGTACTGTTTAAAATGATATTGATGATGCCGATGATTGCCACCACAACGCCAACAGGGTGAAATCAGATTCGTACCCGTTGGTGGACTTTGAGCAGCTACAGGTTTCGCATACGCAGTCGAGTAGGCCCTGCCATAAGCAGCTCTGCCATACGACGAATCTTCGATAATATCTGCCTTAAATTTTCATCTGTCGTCATGCATGCCTGGGCAATTGCGATGACCTTGCTCAAATCCAGCATCTCCGCAGCCAATAACTTCCGGAGGATCACCTCGTGGTTGATTCCTATTACGAAGAAATCTCGCAGAATTTCTCCCAACGCGTCTTCGAACTTACATGGCCCAGCAAGACTTTTTAGGTCGGCGATGAATTCCTGGTCCTCAGAATGAACATGCGTGTAGAATCGATAGCGTGAGATGATGATGCCTTCTTTTGGTTTGAGATGTTCATGTATCAGAGCACACAATTCCTCAGAGTCCTTGTCCATTGCACGAGTTCCTCCTGGCAAGAGGAGATTCTTTATCAGGCCATAGATTTTCGGACCGCAAACAGTGAGGAAAACCATCCTGCGCCTAACTGTGTCAGTAGCTTCCTCCATTTTGTTGGCCACGGAGTACTGGTCCAGGCAATCGATAAAATCCAACCAGTTTTCTCCCTCCACGAATCTCTCCAGAATTCCAATGGTGCTCATTTTGCATGCGAAGGTTCTTGAGTTATATGTATATAATAATTCGATCGACTGAATACTGTAAACTCACTCAAGTGCAAACCTGGCTCAAAGTGCCAGGTTTGGGCCCAAAATGCCCACAATACATTGTGGCTTGCTTTATATGCCTGGCCTGCACACACGTGCATACAGCCTAATGACCTCCGACAGTGGCGCCCCCCTGGTGGCTAGTAACCCCAAGCATTCATACATGACATTACCAAACAAGGGCTTACTTGGAACTAATTGCTAATTGTGAAAGTTTTTTTACTCAGTGGACAGTGCTATGCTGAAGTACCCATGGCTCTTAGCAATAATCTTCTCTGTTTCTCAAATTCAGCAGGAATGCTGAAAACTCCATTTTTGAGGACACGTCTGGGAATTTATATGATACTTTATCCAGCTTACACTGTCCAGCAAATTTACTTGTTATCGGCCAGATTGTAGCAAGAGATAAATGGATGGCACTTACTCAACAGATGAAGTCACGTAGAGGTTAATAGTGGGTATGCTGATTGGCTGGTAATTGGGAAATGTATTAAGTGCTGCTTGTTCATATTTCGTAACACTATACTTATACAAACAGCAATCTGTATACCATTCAGGTCACAGAGCAGGACTTATTTTAAGAACATAAGAACATAAGAAATAGGAACAGGTGTAGGACTTACAGCCCCTCAAGCCTGCTCCGCCATTCAATAAGATCATGGCTGATCTGAAGTAGTGTGTCACAATTGGAATCCAATCATTATTGGAACAATAATAATAATAAGTTAATCATAATGGTAAGAGGTTTGGTGTTATTTTTGATTCCCTTCACCACCATTAACTGTTCCGACCATAGCTGTTCTAATATGTTCCATTAAAAAGGAGTACTAGGTGTTTCTCTAAAAACACAGATGTATGTTTTTCATTGCTGAGTGAAGAATTCCTAGATTGTCAAATGGTTTGCAGTTTTACCAAGAATCATCCTCTGCGACAGATGACATTATCAAGGTTCAAAATATTGACTCGCTGTATCAGTGGGGAAGCATTTGCAACTAAAAGCTAATCAATGGTATCCAACGATCAATGCCGCAATACTCGGGGCATTGGTATACATAATCTAAGATAATTGACAAAACTTATCAATAAGTGAAAAGGTAAATAAATAAGAAATATACTAAATCAGAAATTAGAGTTCAAATATGTGCAGAAGAGGGAAATTGTGGCCAGAATCTTTCCAGCCCTGTGAGTGTGGGTTTGGAGGCGGGCCCGCTGTCAAAATGGCCCTGACTGACAGCGGGGGGATCCCGCTCTGAACATGCCTTCAGGATGGAAACCTATGCAGGGAGATAGAAGGAAGTAAAATGAGGGCAAAAGCAAAAGATAGAAAGAAGAAAAGTAAAAGTGGAGGGCAGAGAAACCCAAGGCAAGAATCAAAAAGGGCCACATTAGAGAAAAATTCAAAAGAGTGTTAAAAAGACAAGCCTGAAGGTTCTTTGCCGCAATGCGAGGAGTATTCGGAATAAGGTGGACGAATTAACTGCGCAGGCAGCTATTAACGAATATGATATAATTGGCATTACGGAGACATGGCTCCAGGGTGACCAAGGCTGGGAATTCAACATCCAGGGGTATTCAACATTTAGGAAGGATAGACAGAAAGGAAAAGGAGGTGGGGTGGCGTTGCTGGTTAAAGAGGAAATTAACACAATAGTAAGGAAGGACATTAGCTTGGATGATGTGGAATCTGTATGGGTAGATCTGCGGAATACCAAAGGGCAGAAAACACTAATGGGAGTTGTGTACAGACTACGAAACAATAGTAGTGAGGTTGGGGACAGCATCAAACAAGAAATTAGTGATCCGTGCAATAAAGGTACAGCAGTTATCATGGGTGAATTTAATCTACATATAGATTGGGCTAACCAAACTGATAGCAATACGGTGGAGGAGGATTTCCTGGAGTGTAGTAGGGATGGTTTTTGAGGCCAATATGTCAAGTAACCAACTAGAGGGCTGGCCATCCTAGACTGGGTGATGTGTAATCAGAAAGGACTAATTAGCAATCTTGTTGTGCGAGGTCCCTTGGGGAAGAGTGACCATAATATGGCAGAATTTTTTATTAAGATGGAGTGTGACACAATTAATTCAGAGTCTAGGTTCCTGAACTTAAGGAAAGGTAACTTTGATGCTATGAGACGTGAATTGGTTAGAATAGACTGGCGAATGATACTTAAAGGGTTGACGGTGGATAGGCAATGGCAAACATTTAAAGATCACATGGATGAACTTCAACAATTGTACATCCCTGACTGGAGTAAAAATAAAACTGGGAAGGTGGCTCAACCATGGCTAACAAGGGAAATTAGGGATAGAGGGGGAAAATAGAGTATGAGAGGAAGCTTGCTGGGAACATAAAAACTGCAAAAGCTTCTATAGCTATGTGAAGAGAAAAAGATTAGTGAAGACAAATGTAGGTCCCTTGCAGTCAGAATCAGGTGAATTTATAATGGGGAACAAAGAAATGGCAGACCAATTGAACAAATACTTTGCTTCTGTCTTCACGAAGGAAGACACAAATGACCTTCTGGAAATATTAGGGGACCAAGGATTTAGCGAGAAGGAGGAACTGTAGGAAATCCTTATTCGTCAGGAAATTATGTCAGGGAAATTGATGGGATTGAAGGCCGATAAATTCCCAGGGCCTGATAGTCTGCATCCCAGAGTACTTAAGGAAGTGGCCCCAGAAATAGTGGATGCATTGGTGATCATTTTCCATCAGTCTATCGACTCTGGATCAGTTCCTATGGACTGGAGGGTAGCTAATGTAACACCACTTTTCAAAAATGGAGGGAGATAGAAAATGGGGAATTATAGACCGGTTAGCCTGACATCGGTAGTGGGGAAAATGTTGGAATCAATTATTAAAGATGAAATAGCAGCGCATTTGGAAAGCAGTGACAGAATCAGTCCAAGTCAGCATGGATTTATGAAAGGGAAATCATGCTTGACAAATCTTCTCGCATTTTTTGAGGATGTGACTAGTAGAGTGGACAAGCGAGAACCAGTGGATGTGGTGTATTTGGACTTTCAAAAGGCTTTTGACAACGTCCCACACAAGAGATTAGTGTGCAAAATTAAAGCACATGGTATTGGGGGTAATGTATTGACATGGATAGAGAACTGGTTGGCAGACAGGAAGCAGAAAGTCAGGATAAATGGGTTCTTTTCAGAATGGCAGGCAGTGATTAGAGGGGTGCCGCAGGGTTCAGTGCTGGGACCCCAGCTATTTGCAATATACATCAATGATTTAGATGAAGGAATTGAGTGTAATATGTCCAAGTTTGCAGATGATACTAAGCTGGGTGGCGGTGTGAGCTGTGAGGAGGATGCTAAGAGACTGCAGGGTGACTTGGACAGGTTAGATGAGTGGGCAAATGCATAGCAGATGCAGTATAATGTGGATAAATGTGAGGTTATCTACTTTGGTGGCAAAAGCAGGAAGGCAGAATATTATCTGGATGGCGACAGATTAGGAAAAGGGGAGGTGCAACGAGACCTGGGTGTCATGGTACAACAGTCATTGAAAGTTGACATGCAGGTACAGTAGGTGGTGAAGAAGGCAAATGGCATGTTAGCCTATATAGGTAGGGGATTTGAGTATAGGAGCAGGGAGGTCTTATTGCAGTTGTACAGGGCCTTGGTGAAGCCTCACCTTGAATATTGTGTACAGTTTTGGTCTCCTAATCTGAGGAAGGACAATCTTGCTGTTGAGGGAGTACAGTGAAGGTTCACCAGACTGATTCCCGGGATGGTAGAACTGACAGATGAGGAGAGACTGGATCGACTGGGCCTGTATTCATTGGAGATTAGAAGAATGAGAGGGGATCTCATAGAAACATATCAAATTCTGACAGGATTGGACAGGTTAGAGGCAGGAAGAATGTTCCCGATACTGGGGAAGTCCAGAACTAGGGGTCACAGTCTAAGGATAAGGGGTAAGCCATTTAGGACCGAGATGAGGAGAAACATCTTCACTCAGAGAGTTGTTAACCTGTGGAATTCTCTACCGCAGAAAGTTGTTGAGGCCAGTTCGTTCAATGTATTCAAGAGGGAATTAGATATGGCCCTTACGGCTAAAGGGGTCAAGAGGTATGGAGAGAAAGCAGGAAAGGGGTACTGAGGTGAATGATCAGCCATGATCTTATTGAATTTTGGTGCAGGCGCGAATATTCGAATGGCTTACTCCTGCAGCTATTTTCTATGTTTCTATGTTTCTATGTGTCAGTTTCTCAGCTGTCAGGTTTGCGTGCAGATCGCAGACCTGGCACCAAGCAGCGGGCCACTTCATTAAGGTACTTAACAGGTAGTTTTGTGCTATTTAAGTGGATTATAAGCAGGCATTTACAATCTTACCAACTTTTTGATGGATTTACCGTCCCTCCCGGAACATGCCAGGTAAGTGGAGTTGGGTTCTCAGTGACTCTCTATTGCTTTGGCTGTTGACAGTTGCAGAAGTGGTATAAAGGCTACCATTTCACAGCTGTTCACTTTCCAATGTCAGAAGATGAAGCCCTTCAGGATTTGTAAGAAACTTTTGAACTGTTTGCAGGTTGGAAGTGTTTGCTGTCAACTCTCTATTCATTGTCACCTCCTTGGAGCAACCTCTCTCACCATTGACAGATTGCTTCTGTCATTTCAACCTCATCTGCCATCTATTCCAGCAGCATTGTAGCCCTTGACAAAATCTCACCTTAGTCCTCAGAATCTCTCCACGATCCGCCCCAACACCATTACCACTAGGCACACCAGCATCAGCAACAACACCAACCTTCTCCGTAATCACCTGATGCTTCACAGGACAGAGGGCATCAGCACCCATCCACATTGCTGCCCGGGAGGCCAGAGATGGCCTCACCATGGCTACATTTACTTCATTTGATGTTGTACACCCTGGCTGCCACATGATGTACCAGGTTGACACCACCCCACACCAGCACCATAAACCATCCCTGCAATGCCGAAGCCATTCCTTTACCACTCATCACCATTGTGCAGGTTACCCTTATGTCTGATCATTTACTGCAACTCACTATGCCACTTCCAAAGGTGCACACAAATCTGTCCAAGCACACAAAGTGTTCAAAATAAAGATTTCAATGTTTGACAACACATTAGCAGAAAGTCCACATGAACATTGGCTAAAACACCCAAGTCCACTCTTGCTGTTATTAGTTGGTATGATTGGACCAAGATGAGAATGAGTGTGAAGGGTGGCTAGTGAGATGGGGAAGTGATAATGTAGATAGAGAGAGAGAGGAATGGTTGGAGGTGCAAGGTAAGTTAGTGTGAGTAAGGATATGCAGGAGTAGGGTAGGGAATGCAGAGAGATGGGGATGTGATGAGTGGCACAGCAGGATGAGGCTTTGCAGTAACATTTTGTGATTTACTGAGATCATTGAAAGGACTGCGCCACTGTAGCCAGGTCCTCCTGATGACTTGTGCCCTCCTGTGCAATGTGTATCCAGGCTGTCCTGGGGAGGTGTCCTGGGGAGGTCTCTTCCATCCATTGGAAGGGAAGAGAACCTCCATGCATGTTGAGACTCCCTCCATAAGCATGGGTGCAGCCGTGCACCTTTGTGCAGTGCTTGTCAGTGTTTGCAGCAGCTCAGATGATGTCATCAGCCCCGCTTCCTGTTAATTGGCCAGGAATCCCACAGGGCGGGCTTAACAAGCCCCATCAATGGAAGATTGCTGTCAGAGGGCAGGCTGGAGCCAGGAGCATGTTCCCCACACACCACCGATGCCGACTGCACCCAACTCGCACCCGTTGGCGAAGTCACAGCTTGTAAAACTGATCTAGAAATGAAGCGAAAGTGTGTGCATTAAGTACCGTGGGGTAAGATTTTTGTTGGGGTCTTCCCTATCTCCTACAATAACTGCCATTCACAGCTGCTGCACAGGTTTCCCAGGGGGTGGGATAACCAGAAGTGAAAGGGAAGGCAGGAGCTGTCAGCTCAAGAAGGTAAGTGCTTTTTCCAGCAATCATTGTGAGACACGAGGAACAGCAGTATTCCCTCTTTCCAGCCCCTCAACACAGCCTTCGGCCTCACATCTGCCTCTCCCTTTCCCCTCCTGATTGCCGATCTCCCACCCCTCCAGCACCGATATCCTCTGTTCCCCCCGCGCAGTGCTATTCCTCCCACAATGTCCGATTTCCCCCCAACGATGTACGTTTTCCTGTGATGTCCAATTTTCCCCCTATGCAATGTCCGATTTCACCCGCAGTGTCCAATTTTTCCCCCACAATGTCCTTTTCCTCGCGATGTCTGATTTTCCCCATATGTAATGTCCGATTTTTCCCCTCCCACGATGTCCGATTTCACCCACAATGTCCGATTTCACCCATGTTATCCAATTTTCCCACTACGCTGTCTGTTTCCCTGCGATGTCTGATTTTCTCCAATGTAATATCTCATTTTTCCCCTCCCACGATGTCCGATTTCACCCACAATGTCCGATTTTCCCCCCGCGATGTCCGTTTCCCCGCGATGTCCGATTTCCCCCCTCACATGATGTCTGATTTCCCCCCCCCACCCCCCGCGATTTCTGATATCCCACATGCCCGTGATGTCTGATTTCCCCTCCCCCATGATGTCCGACTTTCCCCACCCGCGATTTCTAATTTTCCCGCGATATGTCCAATTTTCCTCCTCGGCTATGTACTGATTTCACCCCACCATATCCGATTTCCCCCCCCCCCCCCACCCAATGATAAGAACATAAGAAATAGGAGCAGGAGTAGGCCATTTGGCCCATCGAGCCTGCTCCACCATTCAATAAGATCATGGTTGATCTTCTACCTCAACTCCACCTTCCCGCACCATCCCCATATCCCTTGATTCCCTGAGTATCCAAAAATCTAGCAATCTCTGTTTTTAATACAGTCAATGACTGAGCATTCACAGCCCTCTGGGGTAGAGAATTCCAATGATTCATAACCCTATGTGAAGAAATTTATATTCATCTGTAGAATTTACCAATATTTCGCAAAGATTCCTTGTACCTTTCCCCTGCAGAGGAGAAGAAACCCTTTCTGGACTTTTAAAATGAAAGGAAAAACTTCGGGACACAAATGAGTTTAAAGGGGCAGACGAGGCCTGCAGGGGATAAAAGGGGATGAATTCATGAAGACCCCCCCCCCCCCCCCAGTGTTTGGACTCATAGGAAAGGGAATTTAATTTGGAACTCGATGAACATTTTGGTATCCTAGGAAAAACTCTGAGGAAGATAGCTAAGAGCTTTACAAGTTTAAGATCTCTAAGGGAGCATTTTGGAAGAGGCTGTCAGAACAGAGGGTGGGACTTCACTCAGGAATTGGGTATTGGAGCTAATTTAATTTGTCTGGGAGAATGAGTCGATCGATAACTAACAAGAACTGTGAGACATAAAAATTCACTCCCTAGTGACAATAAGCGCATCAAGAGCTATCAGGCTAATCACCAGAGACCATTAGTGGTATGCATGTGCAAATAGACCTATAGAAATCACAGGCCCAGCCCAACGGCCCAAGAGTTTAAACACTGCCAACAATGCCAACTGGTGATTTTCCACATTAGCACATTATAATGCTGAACGAGCCTGACAAATTCTGACAAAGAGAGCTCAAAACTAATGAGCCCTTGAAACAAAGAGCTGGGCCAGATTTGGTGGGAGATAAGGAAGCCTTTTTGGGGTATATCTATTCCCAGTTTTACAAGGAAAAACACAAGCAGCCGGAGGTGAGGAGTGAAGAAATGGAGTAGTGGAGAAAACTACAAGAAATCATCAAGGACCGACCGAGCACGAGGCCCATGAAACGGAAGGTTGTCAGCAACCAAATTGACAACCCGGGCCACCACAACCAGCGAAACGACCAACCGAAACCAACTCAGCAAAAACTGAAGAATCAACATTTATTTCCACTCTACAATCTACTTCTGAACAACCAACGGGTGAGAAATTACCAAAGAGGACTAACTAAAACTATTCCTAACCAAAGAAAGTGGGTACTTACCCCATGCATCCAAAATGCAACTTACCGTATCAACGGACTCACCCCAACTGAAGACTATGCAGTCCGAAGTCCGCTCCTCCGTCCGGGGTACGGTTCACCTAGAAGGCCAAGTGCAGCAAACCTCGAAATCGCGATTCACCGGCAACTGTCAAAAGGGATTGGTGAACATAGCCCCTGAAACCCCAGAGCCATAACTTAGTTGGTTAGGGGAATTGGGAGGGGGAGGCTGGGATAACTTGTGTAAATGTATCTGCATTCTCCTCTTTACCCCATTTAGAGTTTAAGCTGTATTCTTTTCCCCACAGGCTCTATTTTGACATTTTATTCAATGTGTTGTACCCCTCAGTGTGTATTGGTATCACTATTCTGTGTGTGTTATTAAAGGTATGCCTTTTACTTCCTTTTTAAACACAATAAAGACATACCTGCTTCCTACCTTGAAACCGATTGTCTGTCCAAGTCTGTCACAGTCCCTTCATAATTCCAGAGTCTAGAACCAAGAGTGTGGGAGCGATTCGAAACCGCTCACATAAGGTCAGAAGGGAAAGCTGACCGCCCCGATAGACCACCCCTTACACATCTCAGTCCTAAATGGCCGGCCCCTTATTCTGAGATTGTGACCCTTTGTTCTCGACTCCACAGCCAGGGGAAACACCCTCCCAGCATATACCTTGTCAAGCCCCTTAAGAATGTTATATTTTTCAATTAGTTCACCTCTCATTTTTCTAAATTCTCGGGAATATAGGCCTTGTCTAATTAATCCCTCCTCATAGGACAATACCCCTATTCCAGAAATCAGTCTGGTGAACCTTTGTTGCACTCCTTCTATGGCAAGTATATCTTCTTTAGGTAAGAAGACCAAAACTGTACACAGTACTCCAGGTGAGGTCTCACCAGGGTCCTATATAATTGCAGTAAGACATCTTTACCCTTATACTCCAATCCTCATGCAACAAAGGCGAACATACCAGTTGCTTTCCTATTTGCTTGCTGTAACTGTATCTTAACTTTCTATGATTTGTGAAAAGGACACCCCAGTCCCTCTGAATACCAACATTTTCCAATTTCTCACCATTTAAAAAAATATTCTGCTATTCTATTTTTCCTACCAAGGCAGATAACTTCACATATCTCCACATTATGTTCTATCTGCCATGAATAAAACAGGACAGACCCTGCAAAGTACTTTTCACTAACAGCTGGGGACTTGTTCCAAAATTGGGAGAGCTAGTCAAGCAACAGCCTGACAGAATCATATTCACAAAATGATACCTTTCAGCCAATGTCGCAGACTCCTCTGTCACCATCCCTGGGCATGTCTTATCCCACCGGCAGGACAGACCTACCAGAGATGGCAGCACAGTGGTATAAAGTTAGGAGGGAGTGGCCCTGGGAGAGTCCTCAACATTGACACTGGACCCCACGAACACTCATGACATCAGGTCAAACCTGAGCAAGGAAACCTCCTATTGATTACCACCTAACGCCCTTCCCCAGCTGATGAATCAGTACTCCTCCATGTTAAACACCACATAGAAGAAGCACTGAGAGTAACAAGGGCACAGAACGTACTCTGGGTGGGGGACTTCAATGTCTATCACCAAGAGTGGCTCGGTAGCACCACTACTGACCGAGCTGGCCGAGTCCAGAAGGACATAGCTGCCAGACTGGACCTGCAACAGGTGGTGAGAGAACCAACATGAGGAATAAGCCAACTTGGCTTCGTCCTCACCAATCTACCTGTCGCATATGCATCTATCCATGATATCATTGGTAGCAGTGACCACCGCACAATCCTTGTGAAGACGAAGTCCTGTCTTTACATTGAGGACTCTCTCCATCATGTTGAGTGGGACTACCACCATGATAAATGGGATAGATGCAGAACAATCTAGCAGATCAAAACTGAGCATCCATGAGACGCTATGGGCCAGCAGCAGCAGAATTGTATTCCATCACAATCTGTAACCTTAAGGCCTGCCATATCCCTCACTCTACCATTAACATCAAGCCAGACGACCAACCCTGGTTCAATGAGGAATGCAGAAGAACATGCCAGGAGCAGCACCTAAAAATGAGGTACCAACCTGAGGAAGCTTCAACACAGGACTACATGCATGCTAAGCAGCGGAAACAGCATGCTATAGACAGAGCTAAACAATCCTACAACCAGCGGATCAGGTCAAAGCTCTGCAACCTGGCACATCTTATCACTCCGTGTGATATCAAGAATGTTTCATTCTCTGGTTGGTAACCAGTAACTAGTGGGGTGCTGCAGGGATCAGTGCTGGGACCCCAACTATTTACAATCTATATTAACGACTTGGAAGAAGGGACTGAGTGTAACGTAGCCAAGTTTGCTGATGATACAAAGATGGGAGGAAAAGCAATGTGTGAGGAGGACACAAAAAATCTGCAAAAGACATAGACAGGCTAAGTGAGTGGGCAAAAATTTGGCAGATGGAATATAATGTTGGAAAGTGTGAGGTCATACACTTTGGCAGAAAAAAATCAAAGAGCAAGTTAATATTTAAATGGAGAAAGATTACAAAGTGCTGCAGTACAGCGGGACCTGATGGTACTTGTGCATGAAACACAAAAGGTTAGTACGCAGGTACAGCAAGTGATCAGGAAGGTCAATGGTATCTTGGCCTTTACTGCAAAGGGGATGGAGTATAAAAGCAGGGAAGTCTTGCTACAGCTATATAAGGTATTGGTGAAGCCACACCTGGAATACTGCGGCAGTTTTGGTTTCCATATTTATGAAAGGATGTACTTGCTTTGGAGGCAGTTCAGAGAAGGTTCACTAGGTTGAATCTGGGGATGAGGGGGTTGACTTATGAGGAAAGGTTGAGTAGGTTGGGCCTCTACTCATTGGAATTCAGAAGAATGAGAGGTGATCTTATCGAAATGTATAAGATTATGAGGGGGTATGACAAGGTAGATGCAGAGAGAATGTTTCCACTGATGGGGGAGACTAGAACTAGAGGGCATGATCTTAGAATAAAGGGCCACCCATTTAAAACAGAGATGAAGAGAAATTTCTTCTCTCAGAGGGTTATAAATCTGAGGAATTCGCTGCCTTAGAGAGCTGTGGAAGCTGGGACATTGAATAAATTTAACACAGCAATAGCCAATTTCTTAAAAGATAAGGGGATAAGGGGTTATGGGGAGTGGGCGGGGAAGTGGAGCTGAGTCCATGATCAGATCAGCCATGATCCTATTAAATGGCGGAGCAGGCTCGAGGGGCCATATGGCCTACTCCTGTTCCTATTTCTTATGTTCTTATCCAGTCGTGAATGGTGGTCGACAATTAAATAACTAACACGAGGAGGAGGCTCCATGAATATTCCCATCCTCAATCATGGCAGAGCCCAGCATGCAAGTGTAAAGGACAAGGATGAAGCTTTTGCAACCATCTTCATCCAGAAGTGCCAAGTGGATGATCCATCTCGGCCTCTCCCTGAGGTTCCCACCATCACAGAAGGTAGTCTTCAGCCAAATCCATTAACTCCATGTGATATCAAGAAATGGCTGAGTACACTGGACAAAGCAAAGGCCTTGACAATATCCCGGCTGTCTTGCTGAAGACTGGCTCCAGAACTAGCTACGTCTCCAGCTAAGCTGTTCCAGTATAGCTACAACACTGGCATCTACCCGACAAAGTGGAAAACTGCCCAGGTATATCCTATCCACAAAAAGCAGGACAAATTCAATCCGGTCAAATACCACGCCATCAGTCTACTCTCAATCATCAGCAAAGTGATGGAAAGTGTCCTTGACAGTACTATCAAGCAGTTCTTACTCATCAATAACGTTCTCAGCAGTTTGGAGTTCCGCCAGGATCATTCGGCACCAGACCTCATTACAGCCTTGGTCCAAACATGGACAAAGAGCTGAATTCCAGAGGTGAGGTGAGAGTGACTGCCCTTAACATCAAGGCAGCATTTGACTGAGTGTGGCATCAAGGAGCCCTAGTAAAATTAAGTCAATGGGAATCAGGGTGAAAACTCTCCACTGGCTGGACACTACCTAGCACAAAGAAAGATGGTTGTGGTTGTTGGAGCCCAGGACATCTCAGCCCCAGGACATCGCTGCACGAGTTCCTCAGAGCAGTGTCCTCGGCCCAACCATCTTCAACTGCTTCATCAATGATCTTCCATTCATCATAAGCTCAGATAATGAAGCAGTCACTACCCGCCTGCAACAAAACCTAGACGACATTCAGGCTTGGGTTAATAAGTGTCAAGTAACATTCATGCCACACAAGTGCCAGGCAATGACTATCTCCAACAAGAGAGCATCTAACCACCACCCCTTGACAATCAACGGCATTACCATCGCTGAATCACCCAACAGCCACATCCTGGGGTTCACCATTGACCAGAAACTTAACTGGACCAGCCACATAAATACTGTAGCTACAAAAGCAGGTCAGAGGTTGGGTGTTCTGCAGTGAGTGTCCCACCCCTTGGCTCCCCAAAGCCTTTCCACCACCTGCAACGCACAAGTCAGGAGTGTAATGGAATACTCTCCACTTGCCTGGATGAGTGCAGCTCCAAAAACACTCAAGAAGTTCAACACCATCCAGAACAAAGCAGCCCACTTGATTGGCACCCCATCCACCACCTTGAGCATTCACTCGCTGCACCACCGGTGCACCATGGCTGCAGTGTGTACCATCTACAAGATGCACTGCAGAAACTCACCAAGGCCTCTTCAACAGTACCTTCCAAACCCACGACATCTACAATCTAGAAGGACAAGGGCAGCAGACGCATGGGAACACCACCACCTCCAAGTTACCCTCCAAGTCACACACCATCCTGACTTGGAAATATATCACCGTTCCTTCATTGGCACTGGGTCAAAATCCTGGAAATCGATCTGTAACAGCACTGTCAGAGTACCTTCACCACAAGAACTGTAGCAGTTCAAGAAGGCGGCTCACCACCACCTTCTCAAAGGCAATTAGGGATGGGTAATAAATGCTGGCCTTGTCAGCAACGCCCACATCCCAGGAACGAAAAAAATTTTTTTTTGCCCACTCACTTAACCTGTCTATAGGCTAGATTTTACACTTTTGTGCATATCGTCAAAAAATGGCCGTTATTTCCGGCATGGGCGGTAAAAATGGGTTTTCAGATTGCTGGATTGTCGCCCATTCTCAAAGCACCTAGTCTCCATTTTAGAAATTGGCTGTTACCGTAAGCGATATGAAATGGGCGGTAGCATTAAACCTCTCTGACCTTCTGCCGTAGTGTCGCCTGAAGAGATCGCAAAGTTTCTGTTTAAAGAATGGACTCAGTCGAGAATATTTAATGGATTTTATGGGGTCACCCAGCGCAGATATGTGAAAAAGCTGTTTTTGTTAAAACTCCAGAGACCACATGGCAGTTAGCTGTGACAAAAGAACTGTCAATCATCCATTGACAAAAGAGCTGTCGGCCAGGAAGGGGGGCCATTGACAAAGCCACTCCAATATGCAAAAGCACCTCTCACCCCCATCTCAGAAGGAAAAACAGAAACAATGAACCCACTAGCCTGGCCAGCCAAAGAGGAGCCAGGTCTTTCCCAACACAAAGACAGAGAGATGCCCAGATTAAGGGCCATCAGCCCAATTCACATGGGTTGGATGGCCCATCACTGACTAAGTACCCGTGCTTAGAAGCAAATGGATTTTAAAGATTGGCAGGAAAGATAGGGGTAGCAAGCCTCCCATAAAGACAGGGTCTTTTCCACTTTATTTTTTAGCTTGGAGCTTGGAAGGAAGCTTGCAGCTTGCAGCTTGTATCTAGAGAGAACCCTCTCTCCCTCTCGCTCCACCAAGATCGATGTACCAGGGGGAAGCCACAGTACCGCAGAAGAAGTTACCGAGACTGAAGACCAGGCAGTGACTTCCCACAGCTGAGCTGAGAAAGGAAACCGGCTGGTGTGGTGGTGAGCATGGTCACGAGTGTCCCAAGCCAGTAACCCGATATCCCAGGCAAGCTGGGTAAGGGCTCAGGGTTTACTCAGAAGTGAAGCTTTTCAGGGCTATTCTGGGGAGGGTAATTCATGGGTAGGGGTGGAGTTAGAATCCACCAGGGAATTACTGCATGTTAGTAGGTCTCATTTCTGTACTATATGTATGTTTATGTAACCTGGATTTTATCCTCCACAGAGACAGTGATTTTGTTTAGTAGTGCATGTTTTAGCCAGTGTATATTAGACCAAATAAATATAAGTACGATTTTTCACCGAAGCATTCCTGTCCGTGACTCATTTCACTTACACTCTGAATAATAACTCCCAGGTCTAGAACTTTCGTAAGGCAGGGGCGATTCGAACCGTCTGTATAGCAATCGGGCTAGTATCAAAACTGCTTACACGCCGACCTAAGCAACAGCATAGAACGCTCGATTCCCGCGATTCAGGAGGTCAAGGTCTTCATGACATGCGCAGAAGAGGAGACAGAGAGAGAGGGAGCTGTGTGGGTGTGGTGTGGCTGCTTTGGGAGGAAGAAGGGAGAGTTTAGAGGCGAACGGGTGGGGGCCCTGTCAGTCTGAGCCTCCGTGGTCATGGGGAAGTTGATAAAGTCCATCCTTCTCACGTACAGAGTCTCCGTGACCTGTCTAATGCAGCGATGGGTGGCATGATGAGACAGAGGGGAAATCTTGACCGCGGAGCCCGAAAGGAACCGGACGCGTAGAAAGACAGTGCTGCAGTGACCTTGACCTCAACTAACACAGATGTCCTGATGGCAGGCTGCATATGTGGCCTGATGAGCTCACATATTTCATTGATCACCACCTTGTGGAAGCGCAGTCTCTGAAGGCAGGTGTGGTTGTGCACGTCGAGGTAAGACCTCTTTTCCCTTTACGTGCGGGGTGTGTATGGTCTGGCCCTCCTCCTCATTCTTACATATCTTAAATTGGGGACATAACGATGTGCATCACACATTGAGCCATCTGCACTCTGCAGCATCGGCGTATTAATCGATGCAAGCTGAGAAATGGCTGGCCCCATTGCAATGAAAGTATAATAGTGATTGATCAGAAGCAATAATTTCCTCACTAAAATCATCATATCTTCATAGGCAGTCCCTCGGAATCGAGGAAGACTTGCTTCCACTCTTAGCATGAGTTCTTAGGTGGATGTACAGTCCAATACGAGAACCACAGTCTCTATCAAAGGTCGGACAGATAGTCGTTGAGGGAAAGGGTGGGTAGGGAACCTGGTTTGCTGCACGCTCCTTCCGCTGCCTGCGCTTGATTTCTTCATGCTCTCGGCAACGATACTCGAGGAGCTCAGCGCCCTCCCGAATGCACTTCCTCCACTTAGGGCGGTCTATGGCCAAGGATTCCCAGGTGTCAGTGGGAATGTCGCACTTTATCAGGGAGGCTTTGAGGGTGTCCTTGTAACGTTTCCTCTGCCCGCCTTTGGCTCCTTTGCTGTGGATGAGTTCCGAGTAGAGCGCTTGCTTTGGGAATCTCGTGTCTGGCATGCGGACTATGTGGTCTGCCCAGTGGAGCTGATTAAATGTGGTCAGTGCTTCAATGCTGGGGATGTTGGCCTGGACGAGGACGCTAATGTTTGTGCGTCTGTCCTCCCAGGGGATGTGTAGGATCTTGTGGAGACATCGCTGGTGGTATTTCTCCAGCGACTTGAGGTGTCTGCTGTACATGGTCCACGTCTCTGAGCCATACAAGAGGGCAGGTATTGCTACAGCCCTGTAGACCATGAGCTTGGTGACAGTTTTGAGGAATTGATTTTCAAACACTCTTTTCCTCAGGCGGCCGAAGGCTACACCTAGAGTAAACTCCCAATAGTCCAGAGTCTGAAAATATATCTGTTGAGATGGTCACTTCACCTGAGAAGAACTCCAGAGTCAATCCAAACTCCCCCGAAGTTGAAGCAGCTTTTTGAATGAAACGACCTGCAATTTTCAAAATGGCAGCCACACCACTGGCTTTAGTTCAGAACAGTTCCACTTTTTCTGGACGGTTTTTTGGGCAAGCGATATTGTGGGCGATACGTGTGCGAGGTGCTGAAAGTGACGGTGGGCGATCTCCTGGGCGTTAGTTTCACCAAATGTGCTCTTTATGACAAAAAAAAATGGGCGGGCGGTATTATTGAACCTCGGCGTTAATTCCATGCGGAAAGTAACGCTGGGCGATATTATAGGCATTGATTTCACCCATTCTGATGATTCTGCCCAAAAAAAGTGGGCATGATGTATTATTTTTTCCCGGCATTACGCAAATGGGGAAAGTAATGCTCAGCGATAATTTTCCGAAAAATGCCCGTCAGTTTCCATTTTCTGGCTAAATGGGCAATATATGGGCGTTATACATCATTTCAGCGGTAAAATGGACGTTAAGTGGTCGTTAAGCATGCAAAAAATGAGGAAACTCTAGCCCTATATCCCTTTGCAGTCTCTTTACATCCTCCTCACAATTTACTTTCCCACCCAGCTTTGTATCATCAGCAAACTAGGATACATTACACTTGTTCAGCACTGTCAAATTTTCTCCCCGCCACAATGTCCGTTCTTCCTCCTGCCACGCTCTCCAATCTTCCCCCCACAATGTCCTATCTTTCCCACTCCTGATTGCCAGGTGCCATCCACAAGGGTTCCCAGCTGTGGCCTCCTGCCTCTGGTTTTCCCTCCCAGCTGCCGGGGCATGAAATGGATCCAAAAAACGGGAATGATGTCCTGCCATTAAATTTGGCAGGATCTCCGTGTGCATGCCTTGCCGGTTTCTCCGGCTGTTTACAGCTTCCCCTGCAGTCTCCCCACCTCTCCCCACCAATGATTTAGAATAGGATAATGCAGAATAAGACTTTGGGCTGAATTTTCCCCAGTGATTTACGCGTTTTTTTTGAGCAGGCTGCTTTTTCTGGCCTAACTTAAAAATCCACAGTTTCCCCAATCAATTTGCACCAGCGTAACCCATTTAGTTACGTTTTTTTTAGTTACATTTCTTTTTCATCCAAAGGGGGCGTAACCAGCCACCTACGCCAATTCTGGCCATTTAGTGAACTTTGGCCAGCTGATAGTTACTCCATTTCTGCTTAGGCCAGTGTATGTGGCCTTTCAAGAAAACCCTTGCAGAGAGTTAAAGAAATCGGCGCAGGTAAAGAAATCGTAGGCCATTCGGCCTGGGCTAGGGGCGGGAAGCGGAGTAGACCTGGACCTGCACTCACTCAGGGTCACAGCGGACCAGGAAGGCACCTCACTCGGGGACCGGAGAGGCTTGGCGGGGGAGGAATCGCACTGACCGGCACTCACTCGGGGGCCACAGTGGAACGGGACCGGCACGCACTCGGGGGCCACAGCGGACCGGGAAAGCACGCACTCGGGGGTCACAGCGGACCGGGAAAGCACGCACTCAGGGCCACAGCAGACCGGGACCGGCACAGACTCAGGGCCACAGCGGACCGGAAGGCACGCACTCGGGGCCACAGCGGACCGGGACCGGCACACTCTCAGTGCCACAGCGGACTAGGAAGGCATCTCATTCGGAGACCAGAGACCAACTCGTAGCTGTACTGCACATTCGCGTCCATTGCAGCGATGCCAAAAACTTATGTTTTTTTTCCCGCGCATGCGCAGAAGGCCCAGCTGCGTTTGTCGGGGCAGACAGCAGGCTCCAACCCCAGAGGCGACTGGCCATACTGTGCGGCTCCGGATTACAGCAGAAACATCGGGGAAAGTTTGGACATGTTTTTCTGGCGCATTTCTGGACCTAAATAACCGGCGCAACTCTGGCAATATGCCAGAAAACAGGCTTGGGGAAAATTGAGCCTTTTATTTCAACATATTTGAGGTGTAGATAAGCATAGATGTGGTTAATTTAATAACCCCACCTATTAAAGCCAAAAGGACAGGGTGTTTGTAAGTACAGAAGAAATACTGTTGCAGTAGAAATTGTCCTTTCAAGGATGATATTGTAGGTATAATGAAAGAAGGATTTCTGGATTATGTCTGCCTGTGTGATCGTGTCTGCCCTTTACAATACCTGACTGGGAGTGCATCACTCTGTTGCTAACAGTATAATTGAGAAATGTTCCAGTGTGCAGTCTCATGCCTTGTAGTAATAACCACAATTACTCACCAGAAATTAGTTTCAACAATAACTCTAATTTATAATTTGTTTAAGAACACTTCAAACAAAAAGTTAAATGGTATGTATAGATTTTTATATATGTTCAGATTTTTTTATTCGTTCCTGGGATGTGGCATTGCTGGCAAGGCCAGCATTTATTGCCCATCCCTAATTATACTTGAGAAAGTGGTGGTGAGCTATCTTCTTGAACCGTGTGGTGAAGGTACACATTGTTTGAATAGGGACAGTTGACAACAATTAATTCAAACTATACAACTATTTATAACTTAACTACTGTTGACATTATGAAATTGCATTGTAATATTTATCATTTTAAAAAGTAATCAATCTTATTAATTTAATGACAATAATAAATATCTTTCCATTTTGTTGGCCCAAATCATCCAAGTCTCGAACTTTCTTCATAGTTAGTGGAGGCAATAAAACCTCTACAGGCTTTGTCCACAGGAAGGTGGAAGGAAATTGAAATATTGCGGCCGGAATCTTACCAGCCCTGCGCGTGCGAGTTTGGAGGCAGGTCTGCTGTCAAAATGGCCGTGATTGACAGCGGGGCGGAAGACCGCTTTGAACTCACCTCCTTGTGAATTTCCAAAGTGCCGGCCCTGCCTGCGGATTGCAGATGCGGCACTAAGCCACGTGTCAGGTAATTGAGATAGTTAACAAACTGCTTAAAGCTATTTAAGCAGCATTTTATCAGGTTCAAAGGATTTTTCGAAGTCTTTTACGAGGTTCATATCCCTCGGGGATCACATCAGGTAAGTGTGTTGGGTTCTCAACAACTCTAGATTGGTTTGACTAGTTGACAGCTGCAAAAGTTGTATAAAAGCTACCATTTCACAGCTGTTCAACTTCCAATCTTAGAAGCTGGAACCCTCAAGATTTGGAATACACTTTTCAGATTTGTTGAGGTTTGAAGTGGTTGCAGTAAAATCTCTATCGAGTGTCACCTCCTTGGAGCAACCTACCTCACCATTCACAGTTCGCTTCTGTCACCTCAACTTTAGCTGCCATCTATTCCATCAGCAATGGTGCCCTTGAAAAAATCTCACCTTGGTCCTCAGAATCCCACCACGATTAGCCCCAACATCAACACCACCAGGCACACCAGCATCACCAACAACAACACCAACCTTCCCCGTAATCACCTGATGCTGCACAGGACACAGGGCATCAGCACCCAACCACATTGCTGCTAGGGATGGCCTCACCATGGCCAGATTTACTTCTCTTGACACTGCACACCCTGGCTGCCACATGATGCGCCAGGCTGGCACCACCCCACACCAACACCATAAAGCATCCCTACAATGCCCAAGCCATTCCTTTCACACACATCAACATTGGGGGATTACCATTATGTCTCACCATTCACTACAACTCACTATGTCACTTCCAAAGGTGCACACAAATCTGTCCAAGAACAGAAAGTGTGCAAAATAAAGATTTCAATGTTTGACAACATATTAGCAGAAAGTCCACATGAACATTGGCTAAAACACCCAAGTGTCTACTCTTGCTGTTATTAGTTGGTATGATTGGACCAAGATGAGAATGAGTGTAAAGGGTGGCTAGTGAGATGGGGATTTGATAATGTAGATAGAGAGAGAGAGATGGGTGGAGGTGCAAGGTAAGTTGATGTGAGTAAGGATGTGCAGGAGTAGGGTAGGGAAGGCAAAGTGATGGGGATGTGATGAGTGTGGCTTTGCAGTAACATTTCGTAATCCACTGAGATCATTGAAAGGTTTGTGCCACAGCAGCCAGCTCCTCCTGACAGCATCTCTGCTTGTGCTCTCCTGTACAACGTGCAACCAGGCTGCATTGGTGTACTGGGGCAGTCTCCTCTGCCCATTGGAAGGGAAGAGAACCTCCCTGCGTGCTGTGACTCTCTCCATAAGCATATGTAGGGAGTCATGGGAGAGCCTGGGTGCAACCCCGCACCTCTGTGCAGTGCAGTGATTGTCAGTGTTTGCAGCACCTCAATGCTGTAGAACACTGACAGCACAACTATCAAAATGTATGTGGGCATGGTCCCTTTAAATAAACCAGCTGATGACGCGTCATCCGATGACGTCATCAGACCTGCTTCCTTTGACTTGGCCGGGAACTTTACAGGGCGGGCTTAACAAGCCCCATCAAGGTAAAATCATGGCGGAGGCCCAGATCAACACAGCTGCAGGATCGGGACCGGCCAAGGTTGGTAAAATCCAGCCTTACCAATGGGATCATGCCACAGTGAACCAAAACGTGGCCCAAAAAGCATGACTGAGAATTGGCCTGGTAAGAAACTAATTGTTACAATTTTAATGCAGAAATCAATATATTTTTTAAATTTTGCACCACAAAGCAGTATGATAAGCATAAGTTAAAAATGAATCATGATGTGAACTGGCTGTGTTGTTCAGAAATTTGATGATTAGCAGATTGATTAACTTAGTTCTCACGTTACGCTGTAATATTATCTATGAATAATACTTTTCCCTGTCTAATTGTAATTTGTTTCTGTGTATTTAATCCTAAAAATAACATATAAATAATAAAGTGGTTATTCTTCAAACCTATATCTTCTAACTACTTCATGCCACATTGGTATTGTATGTACAAACTAAATTGTTGCATTAAGGAGAAGAAGTAACTTGTATTGATATAAGCACCTTTTAGATCCTCAGAACATCCCATAGTGTTTCGCAACCAATGAATTGATGTATAGTCACTTTAGTTGTGTAAGCACATGCAGCAGGTAATGTGCACACAGGAAGATCCCATACAGCATTTAGATAAATTACCCAGTTAATCACGGTTATACAAATGATATAAAAATTAGTCAAGTGCAGCATCTCAAAATTAATCAGGAGAATTTTCCCTCTGTCATAATATAAAAACTCACTCAACTGTGCTTCTGTAAAGATTTCACCTAAAGCTGATCCAAGGAAAAGCAATCCCTGATCACAGCTTGATTTTTCTTATCACGTCAGAGACACTGTAGTTGAGTCTTAATTGACAGTTCTTACAAAAAGGCACATCTGACCATGTTGCAGAGACAGATTCTGAGCACCTTCAAACCCCCAGCAGGTGACAGTGCTGTAAATGTGTGACAGATGGGGTTATGAAAAAACAGCTAAGCTGCTCCAGTGGCAGTCTATAGCAAAACCTGTAGTCAATGTGCTGTCTGAGGAGCATGTCATGGTTACACAATGATACCGACGTGAACATTGTGGAATTTTATTCTGACTAGCACCAAAGGGCTTTATTTTATGTGTATACTTAGCATCGTGCTGACATTGATCATTATTTGTGCTGTATTATAAAGAGATGATTTAATATGGTTTGCATTATTCCACTTTAATATTTAAATGGTTTACTCTCGCAACCAATGGTAAGAAATGATCTTAGAGCAACCACCATGCTGCATTGACTTCTTAAGCTTTTTAAAATCATAGTCATTTCATCATTGAGTCACCAAAAAGCAATGTCATGAACCCTCACTGACAATATGGGGAGATATTGAACAGACTGTAGTAGAAAATATCTTTCCTGCTGAGCTACATTATCTGTATCTCTTCCAGACAAATTAATAGATTGCCCTGCAATAAGTGGCCACCTGGTATCTTTTTCTGATCCTGAAGGCACATCACTTTTGTTGACTTTCCAGTCACCATGCATCAAAGGT